>NW_019397011.1:1622-17818 GCF_000591075.1 Eurytemora carolleeae | reverse complement strand
TTTTTCTTCAAGATGGACAAATCAACCCCAATTAAAACCAATAATTTGATATACATCATGATATTTTTCTAGGGGGGGGTAAAAAAATTTCTAGGGGGGGGTAAAAAAAATTTCGGCGCGCTTCGCGCGCCAAATTAAAAATTTTTACCCCCCCCTACAGAATCCTTATATCCGCCCCTGACTCACCGTCACAGTTATAGGGTTGGTTAGGTTCTGGTCTATGCGAGGTTCTGTGCTTTGAGCTGGACTGAGATGATTTCAGGATTCCACGTTGACTAGTTGCTGGAGGACCAGACCCTTTTCCACCAGCTAGAGCTCGACTAAATAAAATATTGTAGTGAATGAAATCCCGTAAAAATGTTTATAAAATCCACAAATCAGAGAAGCATCAGATTCAGGAACCAGAGAAGACCTTTTCATCTTAACCTCCTCACTTTGATACACTCGTTATTTATCATGTATTTATATCTAGAAACAAGAAATTTACTCTTAAAGTGGTAACCCTGACTTTTAGGACAGTCGTTATTCTTTAATGTTCCTTTTATTTAAAGAGTTACATTCCCTATTCAAAACGAAGCATGTTAAACCTGATAAAATATTATGTTCTATTTGAAAATGAATGATTTTAATTGTTCTTTTCTCTCACAGGGATCTTGCCAGTGCTAGGTCATGGGTACTGGAACAGGGTAAGGTAGCCATACCACACCGGATTAACTAGAGTGAGCAGCATTTGGTTTCTTCTATTTGAAATCAAACGTGTTTTGGTCTATAATTCAACAATCTTTTACCTTACAGATTTGTTTACTCTAAACTTTTTCATTCAAAATGCATATGCCGACAAAAAAAGTATCCAAGACAAAAGGCTAAAATATTATGTTTAATGGGTCAAATTGTGATCGAAAGTCACAGCTTTCTGGAATATTGACAGAACCGTTAAATCCACGTGATACAATTCTAGTGATTCTGGCTTCTGTCCGCTCTGTCTGCATCATAACCCGGTACAGGTAGGGATGTTATTATTTTAATTATGTTTTAATTAATTGTTTTAATTATGTTTGAATTGTTATGAAAAAGTGGACGGTAAAACGAAAAACGACACGATTGTGGAAGACGATGCCTGGCCGCGTTAAATAAGTTCCACAAGATTCAACAGAATGAGATAGCACAGATACGGGGCATAGTACTGATAAACATCTACACGTGTGATATCGATATTTACTCTAGTTCTGAACCCTCTAGCAATAAGTTATAAGAAATATATATACTGGAAGTTATTTATGCATTTTCATTAGAGTCTGACTCACGTCCTCTATACGATCGTTATTAAAAATTATAAAAAGTTATTTTTTAAAAACGTTTGTTAACGATTGTATTTTGTTAACAATCGTTAACGACAACCCTTTGTTAACGATTGTTAACGACGACACTTTGTTAACAAATGTTAACAACGACCCTTTGTTAACGATCGTTAAGGAAGAGAAGAGGAAAGAGGAAACCGACCTGAAGGGCATTGGTACTTATGATTTAGTAATTTTAAAGAAAAAATCATGAAGTTTTAGCTCTCCCACAACCCTATAACCTGCATGTAAGACCAAATTCGATAAAGTTGCATATTTATAAATGACAATTTTTTTTTCTTAAACGATCTTTTTTTTGAACGATCGTTTTCATAAAGTTCGTCGTTTCGTTAACGATCGTTAACGACGACCCTTCAATAACGATAGTTAACGACAACCCTTTGTTAACGATCTTTAACATATTTATCAATGATAATATTTTTTTTAAAACGATCTTTTTAAAAAAAAACAATTGTAAAAAAACGGTCGTTTAGTGGGATTGATTTCAAACTAATTATGTTTATGTATCTGTGAGCAAATATTGGCAATATTGGTTTGGTTGTTTTATTAACTTTTAAACTCGATTTATATTTCTTTTTAATTGTAGAAGGGTTGCAGTAAGTTAGCTTTGTTAACTACGTTGTAACTTCTTCATTATCAGGTCGAAAAATCACTAGATACGTTTTCATTAGGTCAGTGTCCATAGCATAAGAAGAATAAAATAATATAAACACTAAACTTTAATCCTAAAGATGTTTTCTTTTGATGTAGATGGCTCTGTCTCAAGGGTGTTTTCCTCCGGTAGTTATTTTTATCAAAAGTCATACTCAGGGAAAAATATAATATATTTCCCGCGGTGGCCATGTTTTATATTTCAAAATGTATAAACTCCTTCAGAATATTGCTTACAATCATGGAGTACAGGGTGTCTCAAACAACATAGAAAATTAAAGTACCGGGCAGGCTTTTAGGCAGCCAGAGCAAGTTGTACATCATGAATATTGCCTACTGACTAAAGACTGAAAAATTGGACAGTAAGTCAAACGAATCATTTTATTGGGATTTAGGTGAAACAAACTTTTAAATCGTCTTATTTAATCTTCATTTGTCAAAAATGTGAAAATAAAATCTGTTTTTTTTTTCATTATTTTTTGTTTATTACCAGCTGAGAGTTTCCGTTCCTGTTGGTTGACTTGTGTTGGTCAGGAAGGGCATATTCTGAGTAGATCTCCATAGGGTCTTCATAACCTAGATAGATAGATAGATAGATAGATAGATAGATAGATAGATAGATAGATAGATAGATAGATAGATAGATAGATAGATAGATAGATAGATAGATAGATGGATATATAGATAGGTAGATAGGTAGATAGATAGATAGATAGATGGGGCTATTGATGGATATTTGTAATTGATTGATTGGTCGATTGCTTGATCGATTGGCTGATTGATTGATTGAATAATACTAACCCTGTAGTAGGATGTTGTCATGAGCATGGCCGGAAACAGAAAGATCATGCACATCTGATAAGTAGCAACAAAACTACCCATGATGGGTGGAGCATCAGGACTCCTGAATAAATATGTGTATTTATAAGTTTGTTAGTTACCCTACCTCTCTTCTCATCATTATTTGATGCACAAAAAATAGACTGACTCGTCAAAATAAGTACATGTTTTACAAAAGGTACAGTTATGAAAGGTGCAATTATTTGAAAATACAATCTGAGAAATATTAAATTGTTATTTTTTTATAATATACAAAGAAAACTGGAATCATTGCACGAAGCGCCCTGAAAGTGTATTATTACACAATATTGTAAAGCTTACGTGTCCTCTGTACACTTCCACACGACGATAGAGTTGTTCTGGTTCAAGCAATCCTCCTCATTCTCCTCCACATACATCACCGAGTACACATCCTAGACAACAATGTACAGTGTTCTGGTTCAAGCAATCCTCCTCATTCTCCTCCACATACATCACCGAGTACACATCCTAGACAACAATGTACAGTGTTCTGGATCAAGCAGTCCTCCTAATTCTCCTCCACATACATCACCGAGTACAACAGCGTTGAATTACAAGACAGACAGAGAGAATGACCTGCCTGCGCGGAAAAAATCCCTAAATCTTTAAAAAAAACTACTTCTAGTGTTCTATCAGTGTTGTTATTAATCTATTCTTCTAACAGTCTGCAGGAAATAATAGAGAAAATAAAAATAATGTTACTTTTTTAATCAAAGTTAGACCTGAGGAGACAGGATTTTTTTTAATAGCGCGAGTAGGAATATTCCTAATCCTTTAACCCATAATTCTCAATTTTTACTTAGCAGAATTTATATTGGCTTATTAGTTTGCATTCACGCATGGTAATGGTTGTTTTTAATGTTCTAGTAGATATCAATTAATTGAAATTGGATAGTAAAGTTAAAATACAGTTTTTAAAAATATATTTGAAGGGAGTGTTTAGAGAATTACAAAGGGGGTATAAGATAACCTTAGTTTAAATTGTGAATCAAATACAACTTCTATCTCATGAATCAAATATTTTATCTATGCTCAAAAGATCAAAAACTTAACAAAACTTAAATAGAGCCACCCTTTCTAAAAGAGCAATCACCTCCTTTCTTTTTTTAAAGGGAGTGACCGGCTATGTAAGGTATTCTGCAGTGTTGTGGAAAACTTCTTTTGGATTCTTTTGAGCCATATTAAACTTTTTAAAGATCTGTAAATCCTGAGTTTGAGTGCAAGTTCTACGTTCAAAACTTATACTTTGGGGGTGGATACGTTTTCAGAATTATTTTTTTAAATTATTAAATAACGACAACGAAAAATAAAGTAAAAATTATACAGTTAAGAACATATTTCTCAAAAGAAATTTGTCAATAAATCAATGCTAAATTCAATTATTTCGTTTTCATTATTATATTGAATTTCTTATTTTCTTTGAATTTATTCGCAGATTTTTTCAAATTCTTCAAATGTCTTCTTTTCAATAATAATTCTAGAAAATCTGCGAAAATCTTTGTGAATAATGAGAACCAGAATAATGAGAAAATAGAAACTAATAATTAAACAAGAGTACTTATTTTCGATGATAAGATTAATTTTTATTTTCTCTGTAGTTTATTGAAGAACTTTTTTTACATTTATATCGTCGTTATTTAATGATTAAAAAAAACTAATTCTGAAAACGTATCCACCCCAAAAGTAGGAGTTTTGAACGTCGAATTTGCGCTCAAACTAAGGATTTACAGATCATTTAAAAGTTTAATATGTCTAAAATGAATCCGAAAGAAGTTTTCCACAACACTGTATACTTAGTTCAACTACCTTACATTGCCGGTCACTCCCTTTAAAAACATCGTATAGAAGGGAACAGTATTGCTGATTATATTTCAATTCTAATTCATCTAATTCCAAACTTGAAATTGGGTAAAATACTAACGTTGGTATAGATCACCGGTAGCGCCAGTATTATAGAGACCAGCCATACTGCAAGCAGAGCTTTCCTAAATTTGAAATATGTATAAACTAGTTTTCCTAACTCAGACGTCTTATATAAAATAAGCTTTCTTAAATTAGGAATTTTAAAGAACGAGCTTTTCTTAAGCAGACCTCTTATAAAATACGTTTTCCTAAATCAGACGTCTTACATAAAATAAGCTTTCCTAAATTAGGAGTTTTTATAAACTAGTTTTCCTAAATCAGACGTCTCATAAAGTAAGCTTTCTTAAATTAGGAATTTTTAAGAACGAGCTTTTCCAAAGCAGACCTCTTATAAAATACGATTTCCTAAATCAGACGTCTCCCAAAATAAGTCTTCTTAAATTAGGAATTTTTAAGAACGAGCTTTTCTAAAGCAGACCTTTTATAAAATATGTTTTCCTAACTCAGACGTCTTATATAAAATAAGCTTTCTTAAATTAGGAATTTTTAAGAACGAGCTTTTCTAAAGCAGACCTCTTATAAAATACGTTTTCCTAAATCAGACGTCTTATATAAAATAAGCTTTCCTAAATTAGGAGTTTTTATAAACGAGTTTTCCTAAAACAGTCATCTCATAAAATAAGCTTTCCTAAATTAAGGAATATTTTCGTATTGAGCCCGAGTTTTTAAAATCTCGGGCTCAGGCCTACAAAGAACCATCACTATGTTTATAATTCCAAATTGGAGACTTTTTGATTCCTTTAAATTATATTTTCAAGGATCCCCAAAAACCGTGGGTAACCATTTGATATGTTTTCGTGAGGCTTCCAAAATCTTTTACAAAACATGATTATAATGTTGAAAATAATGGAGAAAACATTGGTGTACTTTTATGCAATTTTAGCTCAGGCATCTCAATTTAAACAAATTGAGTCTTTGTCACAAACTCAAATTTTCTATTCCCTAAATCTTTAAAACCTAATGGAGTAAACCTTTGATATTTCAAACTTAGATTCCAACAGAATTCATAGTTTGAAATATCTAAGGTCTACATTGGGTTTAAAAATTATAGGAATAAGAAAATCAAAGTTTGATACAAAGATTCAATTTCTTTACGGTAGATTTATAATTGAAATTAAATAAGATATAATACATTATACAATTCAAAAATCTTAAAAACAAGTTTTGAATATAATTTAAAAACAAATTTTAAATTTGATGGTTTTCTGAGTCATTTTAAAAATGATTTTTTAAAGATTGTGTTAATAAAGAATTGTTTACATTCATAAATTCCAACTATTCTTGCAAGAAGAGTAAGTTTGAGATTCCACATCATAAAAGAATAGAATATCAT
This sequence comes from Eurytemora carolleeae, assembly GCF_000591075.1. Classification (NCBI taxonomy): domain Eukaryota; kingdom Metazoa; phylum Arthropoda; class Copepoda; order Calanoida; family Temoridae; genus Eurytemora; species Eurytemora carolleeae. The sequence continues at coordinate 11,692 of NW_019397011.1, read as the reverse complement.
TTCTATTTGATGTAGAACAATGTTTTCAAATCATTAAATAGAACAATGACTCAACTTCAATCCAAAAATAAATTTTTGATTGTCATTTTTTTCTTCAGATTTTTAAATATCTTAGAAAATATAAATATTTCTACTCGATGGTTTCAGGGGTACCGTTGTAAATCAGAAATTGCTTATATTTGCATTAAGTGTTACTTGAATTAAGGCTTACAGCCTCTTTGAAGATCATTTCATGATTCCTATAAAGCCTCAATCTAATATCTATTTATGGGGAAGATTTAATTGGTGTACTGTGCTGTCTGGTTTTTATTTTTTTAATGCTGTATGTACATATTGCGCGATGTTATGTACTTTCCGTACTTTCCCAAATGCTTTTTCCCAAACGACAACTTTCCAAGAGTATTCTCCCAAGTTACAACTTCCCAAATGTACGATTTCCCAAGCGGAAACTTCTAATGTCTGTCCAACGTTAGATACGTAAACATATCGTGATGTACACAACCGACCTGTCTATTAATTAATTAATAGACAGGTCAGTTGTGTACATCTGAGCTAAGCTTCACCTTTTCGTTTTATTACTCTATGGTGGAATTTAAAAATGTTTTTTAAATTGGGGGCAAAAAATTTTTTTGGGATTGAGAAAATCAGCTATTTTGATAATTCTATGGACCCCTCTAAGTAAACCGAAGTTTTGAGTGTCCTGTAATAAAAAAACAAAAATCTTTTAATAACAAACCTTAGATTTCTCATTAAATGTTTCATCTCGAACAAAAAAACAGATCTACTTTTACAATTAGAGATAAGTTAGATCTTCCATTAAAATAATATGATAGATAAATCAGTTCTAGGGCCGGGTTACAGCTTCAAACAACATGGAAACACATAAACATAGAAACGAACAGAAGCTGATAAGCTCTTATAAAAAACGGCTGATTTTTTAAAGGAGAGCTTTTATTATTATTATGATTTATTTGTCGAACACATAAAATTGGTTCAGATATTAGATTATATATGAGCCAGTTCGTAGGAATGAACATCAAAATATACGTTTTAAGATATCTAATATGTATGTTAAAGTTTTAAAGAAAACAAATAAAACAAACATCGGTTTTTCTCTTAACAAGCAGATTTTATCTACAAAAATATAAAAATATATATTACCGATTTAAGGGAAAAAATGATAGAAATGAAAAATTCCAAACGACCCAGCTTTGCTATGACTCGTGTAAGAATAAAAAAAGTTTTTAACAATATTTAACAGAAGCAAACTATAGATTATTTGATAAAAGATGTCCATTAGATAGATATAATTATTAGAAAATTAAAGTTTGTGACATGTGCTCACTGTTTAGTTACTTTTCTTTTTCAGTCTCGACTTAACTGCAGTACTAATACTGTACAGTATATTTATTGTGCAGTACTGTATGGTATTGTACTGTACCTGCAGTTGGTGAGTGTACAGAGAGCTCTGGACCTCATCGGGTGTACAATAACTATGTACCTAAATCAAATATAGTATTAGGAAAGATAAATAATTTATTAAAGGGACTGTTATGGAAAAATGAATGGGGGTATAGGCTGATCCCGAAACACTTCAGGGGTTGATCGCGACCATGAGTTCTATCTGATGTCCCTGTCTCAAGAAATTGATATAAAACGTCAAAGTTATACCAAAACTTATATATATATATGAGATGTATCATGTGGTTTATAAATCAAAGTTTTAAGCAGGACAGTAGGGCAGTAGGACAGTATACAGTAGGAAAGTGGGACATTAGTACAGTAGGACTTTCAGTTCTGCACAGCTCAAGTTTTTTATGATGAAAGTTTCTATTTTTATTATAGACTAACTGAAGTAGTAAACTATTGTATGATTTGTATTATGGTATTTTCTTGTTTTACCATAGAGTAATAAATCCTCACTACTTCATCATTCATCTTCATTTAAACTTGCTTTTCATGCTTTTTGCACTTTTGCAGAATCATATGTGTCCTATTTGGTGTTTTGCCAAGGTAGAATAGTTTTAAAGCCTGTCTACTTTAATCCAATTTGAAAATTTAATATAAAACATTTCTCTTAAAAAACTACTAATTATAAAATTAAAATGAAAAAGGTTGGTTTGAAATATTATATTTTGCAGATAAAATGGTTGTTTAAATAAATATAAACATTGTATATGATTTATCAGTTCATCTATTCTAATGTTATTACTTCTAAGTTCTTTAGAAAAACAGAAACTGTGTAATCTCTGAGAAAATGTTAAAGTAAAAGATTTTGTTTTACATTATTTTTTTATTTTTATAAAACAATTGTGTTAAAAAATTCATAGTTTTTAAAAACTCTAATATTACATTTTATACAAATTAAAGCTGGACAAGAAAATACATTTTTTTCCATGGCCAAAAAAAACTCTTCTTTTTTATCCCCAAATGTCTTCAGTAAGCTTTTACATTTTTTAAGTTTAAAAAGAAAAGTAAGAAAAAGAAAAGTTAACAAAAGATCCGAATAAAGAAATATTACATTGTGAACAATATTATTTTTTACCTTGAGAACCCAGCTTTTTCTGGAAATATTAAACTTTAACCATAAAAGTCATTAGTCAACCTACTCAATTTGAACCTTTTTAGACAAACACAAATATGCAAATCGGCTAAGCTAGGGGTTCATGAGTTCTGATCTGACATACAAACAAACAAACACCAATAAGAGGTCACTAATTTATTGAAACTATTTTTTTTTGCTTTAACTCAAGTTTACTTTGTGCGTTTTCACTGAAAAAGTTTTAAAGACAACTCTTGGTAAAGTTTAAAAATGGTTTCATTAAAGACAAAAAACGAAATTGAATTCAAATTAAAGAACCCGAATGTATCTGCAGTTAGGTAAGGGGGCGTAGGAGTAAAGAAACCTATCATAGCTTATGGGTGTAACCTATCTTAGCTTATGGGTGTAACCTATCATTGCTTATGGGTGAAACATATCATAGCTTATGGGTGTAACCTATCATAGCTTATGGGTGTAACCTATCTTAGCTTATGGGTGTAACCTATCTTAGCTTATAGGTGTAACCTATCATAGCTAATGGGTGTAACCTATCATAGCTTAAGGGTGTAACCTATCATAGCTTATTGGTGTAACCTATCTTAGCTTATTGGTGTAACCTATCTTAGCTTATAGGTGTAACCTATCTTAGCTTATGGGTGTAACCTATCATAGCTTATAGGTGTAACCTATCATAGCTTATGGGTGTAACCAATCATAGCTGATGGGTGAAAACTAACATTGTCCCTGACGAAAACTATCCCTGTTTTGGCGCTCAAAGTCATTTGCTTAAAAAAAATAAATGTAGGTTAAAAATACATGCTTTTTTTCTTAGATTGTTCTTGGCCAAAAAAAATGACCTTCGGTCGCCATTATCTTTACCTTTCGATGCAGATAGCAGAAAGATTGATAACTGATGCTAAAGCAACTAACCTTTCAATGCTGACTGCAGAACGATTGTAAACTGATGCTAAAGCAACTAACCTTTCAATGCTGACTGCAGAAAGTTTGATTATCGATGCCGAAGCAACTAACCTTTCAATGCTGACTGCAGTAAGATTGATAAATGATGCTAAAGCAACTACCTTTCAATGCTGACTGCAGTAAGATTGATAACTGATGCTAAATCAACTAACCTTTCAATGCTGACTGCAGTAAGATTGATAACTAATGCTAAAGCAACTAACCTTTCAATGCTGACTGCAGCAAGATTGATAACTGATGCTAAATCAACTAACCTTTCAATGCTGACTGCAGTAAGATTGATAACTGATGCTAAAGCAACTAACCTTTCAATGCTGACTGCAGTAAGATTGGTAACTGATGTTAAATCAACTAACCTTTCAATGCTGACTGCAGTAAGATTGGTAACTTATGCTAAATCAACTAACCTTTCAATGCTGACTGCAGTAAGATTGATAACTGAGGCTAACGCAACCAACATCTCCACGTAGCTGGTTAGCTTACACACAACAGCATTTACAGAGTTCGCGTCAATCTAATCAAAGAGTTGGGGTCAAGATGGTTTTTCTTGGGGTCTGTGTTTGGGTCTGAGATAGGGCTGGACACGATCCAACCTTTTTTATCCGTTTCGTTAACTGCATTTTCTGGGGGTTTTATAGTTACCGTTAAAGTTAACGACCTCAATTTTATTAACGGCGTTAGCAGAAATTAAATTCTTGACGTTAGAGTTCGCAATTAAAGTTTTTTTCTAGGTAACCCTGTCACATAAATTCAGCCTGCTCATAAAAAGTCTTATATTTGTTAAGACAGAATCGACTATAAGTGTCGCAACACCTTGGGCTTTGATTTTACCACTCTAACTGACGTTTTCTGTAGCCCTTTACATGTACATTTTAGCACTGTAAAGCACGTGTTGTTAGCTTTGGTTTTTAAGTAGGAATTGGCAAANCCCCCGTATCCTAATCCTTTGTGTTTATTTGAATTCTCTAAAAACAGTAAAGCTTCCTAAATATTGCAACGGCAGAAATAGAATTAAAAGAGATAAGGAAGAGGGTAAAAACAGGACTGAAAAGTGAAATACAGGGTGTCCCACGAAACATAACTGTATCAAGACAACTTAAAAGTCGTCTTTGATTTGTGACATTTAGTCGTTAATCTACTTTAACAAGTATGATTCTTGAAATATTTCTCCTGGGCCCTGGCATTTCCAAAATGTTGTCTGTCTTTTTTGTGCTGTCAATATTACTATAGATTTTTAGATTTTAATTTTGTTAAATAAAAAAACTAAAATTGTCAAAATCTAAACGAAATTTATGTTATTCATATCTCAGGTAATATTGAAAGCACAAAAAAGGCAGACCACATTTTGGAAATTTCATGTTTTGTGGGACACCCTGTATATGGACAAAAAATGTTAGAAAATACATACATTACAAGGATTGTCAATTAATGGATATATTGTATTATGGTTAAAAAAATCACATTCCTTACAGTATATATTTATCCTATCTATTAAACAAATTAACTTGCGATAAAAGATTGTCTTTTTTTAAGGGAAATAAGTTTTAAATTAGATAAATTAAATTAGAGAAAAATTTTACGGACAAATTTGAAATTACCAGAAAATTTCTTCCGTATTTTGCAATTATTTTTTCGCGAAATTTCGCATTTTTATTTTGCGAAAGGAAGCGAAAACGATGCGGAATTTTGTGAAAATATAACAAAATATGAATTTCGAGCATTCTTTTTTGGCGAACTTTATTTTCGCAAAACATTTTCGCAAGTTTATCTACAAACGGAATGCAAAATTGTCGGCTAAAACAATTGAGATTGAACTGAGACCTTGTAATTCGAATAAAGTTTCCATTTTGCACCCATGAGAGTTAAATTTGTTGTTTACGGCACATAAAAAGGATTCTAAAACTTTGTTTTTTAAAAAAAACATTGGAATTGTTGTGTGTTGCAAACAATAAGAATTTCAAACTAAAATTAAAATTACTTTTTTGTTTAAAACGCAAGACGAATTAACGGTTTTTTTGCATTTTGACGCGAAAAAAATACAGTCGCCGTCGTAAATATCAATACAATGAATACTTTTTCAACTGTTGATTTCTACCAAGATAGACGCACAGAAACATGGAAACAAAGAGAAGCTGTCAATTTATAGCGTCTGTTGTTTACTATAGTAGTAAACTTTTAATTTTAAAAAAGTTTTTTAGAAATTAAAACTGTTGTCCTCCTTGTATTGATATAAACGCCCATCACTAGAACATAACCAACAACTTTTATTGAATACTGTTTTATTCTATTCCATTAAAAGTACTGAAAGATGCAGAAAACAAATCTGACAACTGTACATTGTTGAATTACTTCAAAATATCCTCTGGGAAAAGAAAACCTTGGATGTGACGTCACAAACTGTCAATTTCCTGTTTTTATACTCTTCTACAGTGGTAGGTGATTATAAAAATACAATGAAGACGACTTTTGATTTCAATTTCGATTTAAATCAAGCTGTTTGACATCATGTGGATACATATAAACATAGAAACAAAGAGAAGGTGTCAATTAAAAAGCTTCTCTTTGTTTACTTGTAAACTTAAAATTCGATAAAAAGGCTTGAAAACAATCAAATCTTAAATATAAAGTCGTCTTCATTGTATTGATATAATCACCTGTCACTGTACATAACCAACGGTCGTTCTATTTAACAATTGAATTTAATCTGCCCCGAGTAAGATTTGTATGTTTAAATGTTATGTGAAATTATAAATTGATAAGTAAAAAAAACTTCCCAAATTTACTGTTAGCCTTTTTAGCAATTTAAACTTTAAAAATATTTGTTATTCAAATAATCAATGGTTTAAATAGTCCACATAATATTTTAGTGTAGTTCTCTAGGTGGGTGCCAGATTTTCCAAAAGTTCATTAAAATTTCATTTTTTTAAAATCATCATCAAGTTTCTGGGCATTTGTATCAAAAGGACTGCACAATAAATGAAATAAAACAGGCAAAATGTCGCCGTTTTAGATTTTATTTTGTCCTTCTCGATAAAGAGAAATTTCTGTCCAGAAACTGTCATTAATACAGTATGTTCCCTAGACTATCCAATTTCGAATTTTTAAAAGCTGTTAAATTAACTTTACAAAATGAATTACGTGAATAAAAACATTATTTGGTTTATTGTTATAACGGGAAATCATCGTTTGTAAAGTGAAAAACATAGAGTTTATGTTAAATGATCATTGGTCAATTATGAAACCAGCATATTTTATAATTTGGTTTTCTTTTAATATTAATTTTAGATTTTCTAAAAATGATGTTCCAGGGCTCAAAAGGTTATATAGCAAAAATATGTGAAGTACACCTGCAGTATGAAAACAGTACAACAAAATAGCCGTTTTACACTTTTTTCTAGTAAATTCCTCTCCAATATATATCTTATTTTCTTTGGGTATTTGCCGTGCGTCACTAAGGCCAGTACAAGGAATCGGTCTGGTTCAAAGTTATATTATAATAGTAATAATAACAAAAATAATAATAAAAAATTCGAAACAATGAGATTTAAAATAACATTTAAAAAATTATGATTAAAAGTGTGAAGTTGATGAGAAAAGTTTTCCATTGAAACAAACACCTTGGAGATTTAAAATCTCAGATTTAGTGTTTAGAATATATTAGAACACATTTTTGGATTCTTTCCTGACGATTTAAATCAAACTGAAATAATAAATGCCAAAATTGTGAAATAATGTAAATTGAGTTCGGAATTCATGGTCAAGGAGAAACAGCTGAACCAAGTAAGGCTGGTTCAACCCCTGAAAATCTGATTATATATTAATTCTACTGGCTAACCTTGTATTATTACTAGCATGACTTTGCCGTTTACTGATAACAATTAGAGATAAACCTATTGCTGCATTCCCCAGTCCTCCAACCTTCACAAACATTAAAACTTTTTAAAAAATGAATTTTTAATAGATTTATTCCAAAAAAATTGAAGAAATCGAATTTATAAAGACTTTATATACAGATAGTTTAGATATTTTAAAATTATAATTCCTGTTCTGTATCCAGCAAAAGTCGATATCTAAGATGCAACAGTTCCATTAAACTTTACAAATTTGAAATTTAGAATCTAAACTTTTTTAAATCCTGGCAAATTTCTAGCACATTTTTATTCAAAAAGGTGAGTTTTTTCATATTTAGATTATAATTTTTCTGTAAAAAATAGTCCGACGAACGAGCGATTTAGATCGGTCAGAGAAGATTAAAAACGAATAAAAAAACGTAAAAAGAACCTAGGTTTCGTGAATGGGTCAAGTCAATATTGTAGATATCAAATTTTTTGTTTGAAATTTTATTTCAGTCTGATGATTTTCTAATTCTTCCATTAAAATCTGTACAAATGTATTGACACTCAGAAAGAAAACTCGGGAGCTTAATTCAACAATATTTTTTTTAATTTCCGGCTCAGGCTAAGCTTTGTTTACATTTCTCACAGAAACTGCAGTACAAATTAGTACTCTATGAAAGTTCTTTGTATCTTCCTGGGGTTAAATCAGGTTCGAATATGAAGGTTCACTGGCTAATTAAACAAGGCAGCTAAAGCACTGTGATAATCTGTGGAAAGTGATTTTGTCTTATGTTTCATGTTGCTGGGTCCACTAAACACTTGTCTGACTAGACAAGCTGGTACGAGTAAACATGAAATCGGAACGATATCATAACACCGGTAAGTTCTTGTACTGGTTCAGATCCGATATCACAAGACTAGTAAAGTCCTTGTACCGGTTCAGATCCAATATCACAAGACCGGTAAAGTCCTTGTACCGGTTCAGATCCGATATCACAAGACCGGTAAAATCCTTGTACCGGTTCAGATCCGATATCACAAGACCGGTAAGTCCTTGTACCAGTTCAGATCCGATATCACAAGACCGTTAAGTCCTTATACCGGTTCAGATCTGATATCACAAGACCGTTAAGTCCTTGTACCGGTTCAGATCCGATATCACAAGACCGGTAAAGTCCTTGTACCAATTCAGATCCGATATCACAAGACTGTTAAGTCCTTGTACAGGTTCAGATCCGATATCACAAGACCAGTAAAGTCCTTGTACCAGTTCAGATCATCCAACGAGAAGAATATAAGAATTGTTGTTTCAGATTTATTACGATACAGTCCGGAAATGGTTTGTTTATGTTGGTTTAGGTGATGGTTTTACAACCTTCTCGTAAAACGCATATTTTATATTAAAATAAATATTACAGATATACATTACATCTCAGAAGATAACAAATATTAAAAAGCAAAAAGAAATTAACAAATCTTTTTAAATCCGGCGACAAGGGTTCAAAAATTTAAACTATCCTACAGGGTTACCCTCAAAGGATAAAACTTTAGATGAAACTTTAGTCTTAGATTTATGCTTCTCTACAGCAATGTTTTTGCGTTGTTTCTTTGTCAAATCTTAAAATTTTTAAATAAGAAATTATAATCAAGGAAGACAACCTGATTTAAAGAGTTAAAGGTCTTCATTAGAGTCTCATTTCATTTGGATAACTCTGTATCTTCAGTCGATACTTTAAATATTACTGAACTAGTTCAAGTGCCCGTGGAGTTTTTAAGATAAAAATTTGAAGAAAAAAATTTAGATTTTTGAATTAAAATATTGCTTTCTGAAAAAAAAAATTAGATTTCCGAAAAAAATGCCAAAATTTGTTTAGCCTATGTTACTCCACATACATCCATGGGTTTCCTCAAGAGAGTTCAGCAAATTTTATAGCTAACATATATACAAATAAATATATATGAGCGAAGAGCTTTATTTTATAGAAGATGTGGGCATTTTGTGCCGGGCAAAAAAACAGACCCAAGCAGGGAACTTTTGAATGGTGGATATCAGGATTAACGCTTGATCCACTCTTTTTCTTAATCTCCAGATTAAATTATGCTAGTTTTCCTCTTGTTATTAATCTCCAGATTAATTAACCGATCGGGATTAAGGATATCCCATTGTATAAAGTTTTCAGCTCCATAAACATAAAAAGGATCAAGTTGAGTCTTGACCACAAACCTTGATTTTGTAATCTCTTGTCATCTTTACAGCACAATGTCGTTTATACCTTAATCATTTCAAACTAAGAATTCTTTTATCAAATATTTGAAATATAAAAGGTTTACAACGTCAGGTGTCAAAGATATAGAGATTAAAGTATCCAAGTTTGTAGCAAAGATTAATTTCTTTCAAAATTAAAACTGTCAAATTAACTGATACAAAATACAAATTATTTGATTTGAATTTTATCTTACCAGTAGGGCAATACAGTAGGTGAAGGCTGTGAGTTTAAACTCTGGTTTATATTTCCAGGGCTGTAACATCTACAAATAAATATATATATATAAATATTAATTTGTTTGTTCTTAATCAATGAACGTCACTACAGCTGAACAATGTCAATACAGCTGAACAACGTAAAAACAGCTGAACAACGTAAATACAGCTGAACAATGTCAATGTAGCTTAACAACGCCAATACAGCTGAACTAGGACAGTAGGACAA
>NW_019397011.1:0-1107 GCF_000591075.1 Eurytemora carolleeae | reverse complement strand
AACCTTTGCTTTGAAACAACCACAGCTATCAGATTTAGCCATTTCGTGGAAACCCTAGTTAGGGTTGAGCGCTGCGGCTAGGACAGGCTAGGAGCCCAACGCCGCGGCTGGGACAGGCTAGGTGGCCGGGCGCTGTGGCCACACATGTCTATTTAAAAACAGTAAAACCACGTGCTAGTAGGTCGGAAGTGTAGTATAGCGGGTGTGGCGTATGTCAGAAATGGAGTATAGCGAATATGCATAGGTCGAAAGATACACCATCGTTTATTGTTAATTTTTCTAAACTTTGAGCTTGACTTAAAAATTTAATTTAAATTTAAGTTCTCAGCTGACTGTTGTTCATGATTGTGGTTGTGTGAGAAAATTGCATCCACAGTATATAAAAGAACAAATGCATATTTTGAAGGGATTAAAGTAATCTCTGTACTCTGTGTACTTTGTGTTTAAATATGTATTCCATTCATGTTAACAGAGTTTATTCTTATATTCTAAGAGCAAAGATATACTTGCAAAGAGAAACTGTAATGATATGTAATTAGGAGAGGGAAATGGAATTGTTTCAAAGAAATATGCAAGGTTATGATGGAAGGAAAGTTAATTACAGTTGCGTATACTCTGCGTACATATTGAAACCAGTTCTCTCTGGGTGGAATATGTAAACAAGAATAGATTAATATCCAAGGAGTTTAACACCATTAAATTTTGATAATTTTGATTATTCACATACTAGTTTTATATGATTAAAATATTTCATTGATTTTTACATGAAAGATGTATCCCATGTCAGGCTTCGACATCCGTCTTGTGTTTTCATTACTGCCCAGAGACAGTATACACTGCAGTACAAAAGATGTGTACACCTCTAAAATACTTTTCCTTGCATTATAACCTTGGTAATATAAGTCTTTGCCAGAAACTCAAATTTTCTCATCTTTGCAACATGATGGTGCAAACTTGATATTTCAAACTTAAATTATTCAATCTTTCAGAATTCATACTTGGAAATATCCAAGGTGTACGCCTACAGTCCCTATAAGTCCCTATAAGCGAAAAATGAGAATTTGAAATGAATTTGCAGAGTGTAATTTTTGTTGACAACCTCATCTT
>NW_019397010.1:44126-117807 GCF_000591075.1 Eurytemora carolleeae | reverse complement strand
CAAAATTTTAAAAAATTTAATGACGATCGAATTTTGATGGAGACAAATATTTAAAATTTCAATCATTCATAAACCTTCCCTGGAGTCCCTAGATGTCCCACAAAAAATTTGGGCCCGATCGGTTCAGCCGTTTTGACGTTTATTGGATACAAACAGACAAACAGACAGACAAACAGACAAGCCAAATTTATATATAGATGAAATCTCTCACGCTATTTTTGACGGATTTCGAATGAGAGATCAAAATATGATTGAAAATAATCCGATACAGGCAGGATGCACTTCGATAAAGTTAGTTTTACGCAAGGAGAATTGAATAGAAGAAGGGGGCGATAGGGTTTCCGTACACTTTGTTGTGACGTTTTTGGACTGCTGAAGAACTAGTTTTTGCGTAACAACAATAACAAAGGCAGCCGATCTAATGTAAACAAACATGAGTTAGTATACGGTGAATCTTCATCTAACGCACCAGAGATGCCAGATGTCTGTTTATCATTTGAGTTATTGTTTACAATCTTTATTATTGTTGTTACGCAAAAACTAGTTCTTCAGAAGTCCAAAAACGTCACAGCAAAGTGTACGGATCCCCTATCGCCCCCTCCTTCTATTCAATTCTCCTTGGTTTTACGTGCTGCCCGTGCATAATTTAACGCAAATTTTATTTTTCATGTACGGCCAACTATGATTTTATGGAACTTAATTATGGCATGACACTTTAAGATTATACATATGATTATTTAGAATAAGATAAGATTTGTTTGATAGAACACCATACATAATTAACACAAGTCAACATTCCTGAATTTGTATACTATAGCTCTAAACTGAACCGACAGTTGGTGGTTCAGCAACGTGGTTCAAATTCGGTCCCAGGATTGTTTTTGTGGAGCGTAAACAAGCAACAAACATATTGAAGACTAGCTGGAGGGCACGGCGTTGCCCGTGAAAAAAAATGTTGAAAAAATTAATTTTTTTGATTATTTTAGTATAAGATACCACCGGCACCCATGAAAATTTAGCCCATTCGGTTCAGCCGTTTGGCCGGCTATCGGTGACATACATATGAATGTCTTGTTTTATTATATAGACTAGAGTAACCATGATTATTTAGAATAAAATGGTACATCATGAGTACATGATCTCAAATATCCTGAATATGTATATTATGGCTCTTTACTTAACTGAGCAGGATTGGATGATAGGGTGTCGCAACAAAATCTGTTAATTTCAACATTCTACCTTGTTTTTCCCTTTCAATTAGATCCCCTGCAGCATGCAAGGCCCAAATCACGAAAGTTTAGTATTTTTTTCTTTTTATTTACTCTCATCAAGTATTTCTTCAAACTTTATATTATTTTTTAGACACCATTTTGGATAAAAAACTGAGTTCTTGCCACAAATTCAATTTTTCTATTCTTTATATCTTTGAAACCTTTAATATTTCAAAGTAAGAATATTTAGTCTATAGGAATTATCAAAGATCTATAACAAAAGAAAAAAGAAGAAAAAAAATAATCATTAAAGTTTTTTTTTGCCCCGTGCGCGTCGTCGTGTTTTTTTCGATTCTACAAATGTTGAACCCTTCAAATAAAATATGTAAAACTTTCTGTCCTTGCGAAATTGGATTCATATCAAATATAATTTACACACCGACTCAACTACGATAAAATTGGATTCATATCAAATATATATAATTCACACACCGACTCAACTACGATAAAATTGGATTCATATCAAATATATATAATTTACACACCGATTCAACTACGATAAAAGCGAAAGTGGAAACTTTACAATTAAACGATCAATCTATAGAAAGCCTCAGAATGAAAGTGTACGCTCATCATTTATAATTAATAATGCATAGTTCATAAAGACAAATTTTCTAAAACATACATATGTTATAACAGTAACAAATATTTTTTCCTGATAAAATTGTCGGAGAGTAATAACTCTCATTTTAAATGTTTAATATTCAATATCAACAATTTACTTAAATGTGCTCAGTAATATTACAAAAAAGATACAAAAAATTTTAACGTAATATCAACCTTAATAATGTTCACAATTTTGGCTTTCAAAAAACAAATTTTAACACTTTTTTTCACTGGTCTGGGTGTTTACAGTATTAACTTTATTTACTAAAATATATCACATTTTTTTCAGGTTAAACGTGGAGATTTTCCAATATTTTTTAGATGTTTATTTTAATTTGTGTTCAGTCTGTTATCAGGCCTTGTCCTAGTGCTTTGTACTCGGTTTTGAAGTCCCACTGCCTGAAAAATATCATATTTGGCTTGATTCTACTTAAAGGTTTGAAAATAACATGTAGCATAATATTTATCTTTATTCTCTTGTTATTTAAATAGACCTTGTTTGGTTTAAAACATTCAAGTTTGTAAAGGCAAGGCAATGATTTCCATTTGTTACATAAGGCAAAATATGAACTGATTAAAAAGATACAAGGCCAAAACAAACAGAAAACAAAAAAAACAGTTGATAGAGTAGCTGTCAGAGTAGACTCTTAAGCACCATTAAAAACGTCAAAGGAATAAAAAACGCTCCTGCTAGTTGTTAGTAATATCTTCAGTTAAAGAAATGTATTAAATTATCACATGTATATTTAAACTCCTAGCATTTAACAATTTTAAGCATGTTTATAAATAATTCAGATTCACTTTATAGAAAAAAATTGTTCCACCGTAAATATAAAATCCAGTTCTTTATCAAAGAAAACACTTAACTAGGAAGTAAATCTATTTACAAGTCATGGCTTGAATATAATTGCGTTTAATTTGGCAAGTTTTAAGTTGAGAGATGCACTTTTGCAAATTATTTAATGCATAGGGATTCATTTCACATTGGATCTGCAAAGTTTAAAAGGACTGTTATAGACGTAATCTCATTTGACCCCTTATTTAAAAAGTGTTATGTCCAATTCATAACATTACACTTAAAACCTTTGTCTATTTTAGAATAAATGCGATATCTATGATTTTTTTAAAAGAAATTTATTTTTTTCCATTGTAGTTTTTTAGGAAAAGTGACTTGCAGATTACTTGCTAGAAAAACTAGAGGAGCTACGAGGTCACAAATTCGGACCTGTAATGTTGAATATAGAAAACGTATTAAAACCTATTGATAAGTTGATTTACCTGTGAAGCTAGAAATGATGAGAATGTTGTAGAATTAAAAGTATTTGCTAGACCCCCTCCTAGACCCCCTGATCTACCCTCACTACCATTCTTTTTCACATCAAGGGGCGGCAAGTGGGGCCAGGGGGGCTGCAGGGGCGCCATAGGAGATGGGAGCACCTTATTAGGAGTAGCCTGTAAGGGATCGATAAAGTCATTAATAGGAAACTGTGGATAGTAGGATGGACCAAGGGAATCATTGAGACCTCGTGACCCTCCCCCGCCTTGTTTAAGCATCTCAGATAGTGTCATAGAACTAGAGAATTGTGACGTCACTGGGGCGTAGGTAGGATCCTGAACGTAAACAAGATTAAATATAATTTTTAATTTCATCTCTACAGTTGGAAACTCTTGTATTGTAAATATCGAGATCAACACTTGATCTCCATTTTTTGTTAATCTGCAGATTAATTAAATCTTATATGGACAATATGTACACTAGCAGATTATAAACTATGTAATTTCTTTGCTGCATTCTTTTTTTTGCATTAATATGATGATTTTTAATACGGGTGGAATCTTTATTAACCACCGAGTCCATGGTATTCTCCAATTTGTCATTAGAATATGGTAAACTTTGACTATTTCAACATCAAAAAAATCGCTTGAAAGCCGATTTTATAAAAAAAAGTCTTTAAAATACTGTGAGTTTTGAAGAACTATAATTTACAAAGCAGATTTTCAAACACTTCGAATAACCAAAAGGTGATGATTTTAGACAAATATTTCCCTGATTTTCTTGACATTTTCCCTCCGGATTTTTATTTTTTTTATTTTTAGAAGACATATTGCTTGACTGCAGAAAAGATAGTTTTCCTAGTTCCTGGGAATTTTGTATTTTTCAAGGGGGGGGGGGTAGGAAGGAGGCAATGTCTTAGATATTTATTAAAAAGTTTTAAAATGTAGGAATCATGTGACCCAAAGCTCCCAAATATTTTCTATTTAAGCGTCTTGTTTAGAAGGTGATCATTTTAAAAACTTCTTTATTCATGTATGGCAAATTGTTAAGTCATTAAAACTAAATATTCTAAATACCTATAAAAAGAACAAGACATAAATACTATAATTTTCAATAATAATTAATAGCTGATAACTTTTGAAGATACAGACCTATTCTAAATCGATTCCTGATAATTCCGGTTGATTTTTATGTTGCACTCTAATCTTACATAATTGCAACGGCGTCTTATTTGCAATCAATAATAATTCCTTGATTCTAACTGCAATTGAGTCATTATTGCATTTTTTCTAATTTCATTCTAGCGTAATTACAATTAATTCTATTTTTTTTAAATTTTTTTTTTATACAAGGAAGGGGAGAGGGGGCGAAAGGGGAAGGATGAAGAAGGTGAAAGACGGAGGCTGGTTTCCCACAGCTTTCAAAAACGTGCACTCTCGCAAATAAAAATCTACCAGCATGTTTTTAATTACTCCTTGAACTGAATCTAGAAAAAAGTTCGCTGTAGTTCTAAAAGCTACAAAAAGTACTTGTGAGTTGTTAAGGTCATGGCGAGACAGAAAAGATCTTGAAAATTAATAAACAATGTTTATATCTGCCTGTATCACTGTGTACCAGTCTGCTAATCTTAATATCTGCCTGTATCTCTGTGTACCTGTCTGCTAATCTTAATATCTGCCTGTATCACTGTGTACCTGTCTGCTAATCTTTATATCTGCCTGTATCTCTGTGTACCTGTCTGCTAATCTTTATATCTGCCTGTATCTCTGTGTCTCTGTCTGCTAATCTTTATATCTGCCTGTATCTCTGTGTACCTGTCTGCTGATCTTTATAACTGCCTGTATCACTGTGTACCAGTCTGCTAATATTAATATCTGCCTGTATCTCTGTGTACCTGTCTGCTAATCTTAATATCTGCCTGTATCTCTGTGTACCAGTCTGCTAATCTTAATATCTGCCTGTATCTCTGTGTACCTGTCTGCTAATCTTAATATCTGCCTGTATCTCTGTGTACCAGTCTGCTAATCTTAATATCTGCCTGTATCTCTGTGTACCTGTCTGCTAAGCTTTATATCTGCCTGTATCTCTGTGTCTCTGTCTGCTAATTTTTATATCTGCCTGTATCTCTGTGTACCTGTCTGCTAATTTTTATATCCGCCTATATCTCTGTGTACCTGTCTGCTAATCTTTATATCTGCCTGTATCTATGTGTACCTGTCTGCTAATTTTTATATCCGCCTGTATCTCTGTGTACCTGTCTGCTAATTTTTATATCTGCCTGTATCTCTGTGTACCTGTCTGCTAATCCTTATATCTGCCTTTATCTCTGTGTACCTGTCTGCTAATCTTTATATCTGCCTGTATATCTTTGTACCTTTCTGCTAATCTTTATATCTGCCTGCATATCTTTGTACCTGTCTGCTAATCTTTATATCTGCCAGTATATCTTTGTACCTGACTGCTAATCTTTATATCTGCTTGTATCTCTGTGTACCTGTCTGCTAATCTTTATATCTGCCTGTATCTCTGTGTATCTGTCTGCTAATTTTTATATTCGCCTGTATCTCTGTGTACCTGTCTGATAATCTTTATATCTGCCTGTATCTCTGTGTCTCTGTCTGCTAATCTTTATATCTTCCTGTATCTCTGTGTACCTGTCTGCTAATCTTTAAAGATGGAGTAAAGAGAGGAGAGATGGGTCGACTCTCTTCTACCATCATAGTTACAGTGGAACACCGTTGGGCCTCCTAAATAATTATGTTGCAAATTTTACACTGGAAAAATGAAAAAAAAAACATATTTATCATGTTCGGCAAACTATCGTAATAATTTGTCAAAGATATTTAAAGAGATTTAAAGAGATTAAGTTAAATTATATAGTTTACCTTGGCTTCTTGGGCTGAAATATGTTTATAGAGACAGTAAATAAGACAACAGATCCAGCAGATGAGTATTGTAGGAACAGCTAGACTAGTAAGTAACATCAAGGGTTCCATCTTTAACTAGATCTAAGCAGATTAGTATTATAGGAACAGTATCAAGGGTTCCATCTTTAACTAGATCTAAACAGATTAGTATTATAGGAACAGTATCAAGGGTTCCATCTTTAACTAGATCTAAACAGATTAGTATTATAGGAACAGTATCAAGGGTTCCATCTTTAACTAGATCTAAACAGATTAGTATTATAGGAACAGTATCAAGGGTTCCATCTTTAACTAGATATACACAGATTAATATTATAGGAACAGTATCAAGGGTTCCATCTTTAACTAGATCTAAAAAGATTAGTATTTTATTTTATTTTTGAAACGTTATATTTTTTGGCACTTTCAAATTTTGAAAGAAAATACCAATGAATATTACTTTAAGCCATTTGGTTTGTAGAAAAATGTTAATTTACAAAAATTATATCATGTACATGGTAGAATGCAAAATGTTCAAATTTCAAACGAAGTTTATTTTTAAAGTTATTCAAATTTAAAAAGTTCACCCTTCCATTTAAACAGACCTTTAAATAAAATATTTAACACTTCCGTTAGAAAGTCTTAAATTATTCAGGATTTTAAATATAAAAGTTTTGAACCGCGGTATATTTACCATATTATTGCAAATTTTTTACCTTTACCTTTAACGGGTAGTTTACACGAATTTGGAAAGAGAATAATAAACAAATTAAAAGATGTGTTTAATGAGACAATTTTTTTCAATCCAATATTTCAGTTAGTTTTTGAAAAAAGTAACAAAAAATTTAATTTTCAAAATGTTAACCTATTCTAGTATTTGGGGAATGAATATCGCAGAAAAAAATGATAAAACTGAAAATCTGCAAAATTTGCAAAAAGAGATTTAATATTTTAAAAATCTCTTAAAACTTAATTAGTATTGAACAAATAAAAGTAAAACCATTTTTATTTGAATAAGTTAGAATAGTTTTTACCTACATCTACATTTTCCTTTTCTGAAGCAGTAGTTTCGTTTCATTAGTTTCCATTCTTAAAGAATTTCACTAGAAAAGTTTGTTTTACGAAAATATATCAGATTTCAATCTTAAGAACTTTTCTTATTCTTCGGCACATGTTGTTATAATTCTCTTTTCTTATTCTTCGGGACACCTTACTGGCACATGTTGTTATAATTCTCTTTTTCTCATCGCTTTTATTTTTAAATTCTTCTCTTGGAGTTTTATAAAGTTGTCATCTTATAGTCTTTTTCCTCTTGTTCTCTAATTTTATTCTACTTAGGTTCTTTTTCATTTGTTCTATTGATTTTTTGTTTGATTGTTTTCTCTTGTTCTCTTGTTCTCTTGTTCTCTTGTTCTTTTGTTCTCTTGTTCTCTTGTTCTTTTGTTCTCTCGTACTCTTGTTCTCTTGTTCTCTAGTGCTCTTGTTCTCTTGTTCTCTTGTTATATTGTTCCCTGGTTTTCTTGTTCTCTTGTTCTAGTGTTTTCTTGTTCTCTTGATTTCGTGTTCTCTTGTTCTTTTGTTCTCTTGTTCTAGTGTTTTCATGTTCTCTTGATTTTGTGTTCTCTGTTATTCTAACAATTTTATTATTAACTTGTTATCAAGTGTTCTATTATTGTGTTCTTTAGATTATCTAGATTCTTAGTGTTCTCTCCTACTCTGCAGATTGCTGTAAATGTACTTTAACTATTATGACTAAACTCTTAATTCTTCAGACTTTCCCTAAACTCAGGGAATTCTGTGTTCCCGACTCCGTGTCTCCGTGAGTCCGAACCCAATTTTGAGCAGGTCAGTAATTTCATTGATTCCTACTCCGGGTACACCAACTAACTGTAGCTTTCTGGTTCAGGGTAGAATAGTTCCGGGTACCCTTGACAACTTTATATAAACACTAGACAGCTATACCGTTAGAATGGAGGGGATAGAGTAGAGGTGTCACAAATATTAAAATGGAGAAAAATTGTTAAATGGAGCTTTAAAGAAAAAAAAGGTTGAATTATTTATAGATAGGATTCTAACGGATCTACACAATTAAAAAATACAATGGAGGTTTATATGAGTAGAATATGAATATTAGTTTATGAGTAAAATGGAGTACATGCGTATAATGGAAGTTATGAGATTTATGAATGTTATGATTAAAATGGAGATTATTAGTTTAGTGGAGCTGATAAGTATATAGAGGTTATGAATATAATGGAGGTTGTAAGTATAATGGAGATTATGAGCATATTTGAGGTCATGTGTAAAATGCAGGTTAAAAGTAAAATGAAGGTTATGTGTATAATGGAGGTTGCGAGTGGTATAATTGAGGTTATGAGATTAATGGATGCTTTGATTATGATGAAGGTTATGAGTATAGTTGAGGTTAATGAATGTTTATAACATAAGAAGAATATGAAGAGAAACTATATTTTGACCTAAATGTTAAAATGTGCTTCATTTTTTCTTAGATAAAAAATCCTGTTTATTTTCTACAGATGAACACATGATGCATTAAAACATAATTCTGCAGTTTCATACATATCATTCAAGTTGTCAACAGTCAACATGTATCTTTTAAATCCTATGATATTTCAATTTATTTGTTGAAACATGGTGTTGGGGTATTTTCATAGATAGACATTTCATAGATGGATATTTCATAGATATGGACATTTAATAATGTGCAACAAAAATCATAGAGATGACATTTTACAGACTATTTTTTTAAGAGTTACGTGACCGGTTCACCATTAATATGATATCGCCTTTTTTTCTGATAAATTCTGTAAATATCCTTCCTTGTCTGCTACATAAATCTGCATTAAAGAATTAAGCCTTTGCCACAAACTCAAAACTGTCCCTTTAGTATCCGGATACTGTCCCTTTAGTATCCGGATACTGTCCCTTTAGTATCCGGATACTGTCCCTTTAGTATCCGGATACTGTCCCTTTAGTATCCGGATACTGTCCCTTTAGTATCCGGATACTGTCCCTTTAGTATCCGGATACTGTCCCTTTAGTATCCGTGTAGAAAATATTGAGGCCCATTGTGAAACTATGTCGAACATTGTTTATATATTAATTACGCAAATCTTGTATTGTGATCAACCCAGTCCATGTACGTATATATATAAAACTTTGTCTGAGATTTCAGAATAACTTCTCAATAGAACTTAAGGGAAAGAAAACCTTGTAAAAAACAGGAAAGCCAAAAAAATTTCGTCGGCAGCGCATCTTTTGGTTCCTAAATCTGGATTTTTTGGTTCCAAATTAAATCTTGCACCCCCTCACTTAAATCCTGTATCCGCCACTGCCTCCATTGCTTCCTACTTTTATTCATCAAAATGAAATAAAAAATAAAATATATATTCTATATAAGCTATAGAATTAAAATGGCTGGCGAAAGATTGAAGGAAAAGCTTGGGTTAAAAGAATTACAAAAGTAAGAATGAACTTGAAATAAATATTTGATTATTATAAAACAACATAACGTTTTAATAATATGTTTATATATGTTTAATAATATGTTTAATAATATGTTTAATAATATGTTTAATAATATGTTTAATAATATGTTTAATAATATGTTTTAGTAGGAAAATAATGTTGTTAATAGTTTTAAATAGTTTTTTGAAACTTTGCTAAAAATTCCATTAATTGGAAAACTGGCAAAAGTTAATAAACTTTGCAAAAACGTTAGTCTTAAATAACATAAAATGAAAAGCGATCCAGATTTGGTCTATATTTCTGTCAGGGTCCAAAATTGGCGAAATGTAAGAAAATCCAATGTTTAGAATAAACAGTTTTAAAAACAACTGCTTTTCTTACACTTGGCAAAAAAAACTACCCAAACACGAACCAACGGAATGCATGCATAAGTATGGACAACGTTCATCATTTGATACAGGGTAAACCACAAAGGATGAGACTTCAGAGACGACTGTACGGAATTTATACTGTTTGTTTTTCATATTCAAGATTCCTTGTTTTTTTGCCAAATCGTTTAATAAGCCATTAGATTACTATATCTACGGCAGAATTACATGACTTAACCTTGTGGTCGTCAAACTTTAAGAGTTTCAGGTCGTCTTTACAGTCTCTTCTTTTGTGGGTAACCCTGTTTATGCTTTCAAAGCGGTATGCAATATGCATTCTTCGAAAGTTTAAAAAATAACTGTATCCAATTGTTTCTAGAGAGGGAGGATGGTTTAGGGAAATTGGAAAATCAAAAACGGAAGGAAAGGTTTTTTAAATACATTCATAATTTTTTTTAATGCATTTTAATGAAATAATCTTTAAAATTTGAGTAGCGTCTCACATAACAATAATGCCCTTCAAGGCATGCAGTGGTCAGGAAAATGAAAGGGATGAACCCAGGGAGTAAGGAATAGAAGGGAGATATAACTGACGCGGTTCGCCCCACCATATGATTATTCATGCTTTGCTTTGCAGACGGTACTCCATTTGTATATGAAATATTCAGAATAGGTTATTGTATACGCGGTAATTGTACATCAGACAAATATTTCTTATTCAAATGAAGTACCCGTCTGCAAAGCATGTATAATATGGTAGGGCGAACCGCGTCAGTTATATCTCCCTTCTGTTTCTTACTCCCTGGATGAATCATGATTAAATTATAAATCAAATTGTATCCTTTCTATCTTTCCTTTGTTTCTGTTAATCGATATTTTTATAGAAAATGATCGGCCTGTGACTTTAAGGCAGTGTTCACAATTTCAGAAAGGTACAGTCATGTTTACAATATTTCTAGAATCCAACCAACATGGTTTGTTTCAAATTCTCTTTAAACAAATGTCGGCTTTAAAAGATAATAGTTTGATTAGACTTGAGCCATTTCTTTCATTTTTCCACGACCCAATTATGTAAAAAAATTTAATTTCTTGCCAGTTTTTTCAAAATAAAAACCTGTTTCTGCCTAAAGGCACTGTTGCTGCAATGAATATGGGACCTTCAGGTAAGGATATCTTATATAAGCTTTGATAAGTTAATGATGTTATACACATTTAAAGTTAACATTTTATTTATTGTTGTTTAAAACTTTTAGAAATATTTTTATTATCAGTTTTCTCCAATTTCGATCATCAATGTTTTTAACACTTTTGTTAGCGAATATAATTGAAAAAACATACTCATATCATCGAATTTAACAACGTTTAAAGTTTTTCTTCATAATTTGAAGAATTTTAAACTTTCAATACTTTCACACTACATAATTTGACCGGATACAATTACTTAAGCACTATGGGTGCTCCCCCCCCCCCGGACCAATTCATATGCTCCCCCCCGGACCAATTCCTGTATACGCCTCTGCCCCTGACTCACATAAAAGATTATGAACTGTTTTTCAAGTAGATAGTCAGGTACAGATAAAGTATTTAAACTTTCTAAAAATTTTCTATTTTATTTGTTTTACTGCAGAAGTGAAGGATTCATCTTCTATTCTCTTTATGCTCCAGGGAGTAGACTTCTCAGCTTGGCACAGGTACACTTGGAGTTCAGGGAGGTCAGATAGTTCTGGTAATTCAAGTAGTTCATGTAGTTCTGGTAATTCAAGGTAGGTCAGGTAGTTTAGGTATACTTGGAGTTCCGGGTGGTCAGCTAGTTCAAGGTAGTTCAGGTAGTTTAGGGTGGTCAGGTAGTTTAAGAAACTTTCTAGATAAATCATTTAAATTAAGTTTATGCTTCAGGGAGTAGACTTCTCACAGCTTGACACAGATACACTTGGAGTTTAGGGTGGTCAGGTAGTTCAAGGTAGTTCAGGTAGTTTAGGGAGGCCAGGTAGTTATAAATCATGCAATTGGAGTTTAAGTAGATTAAGTCATGTTCTAGTTTAGACATTGATAAGCATCATGGGATTGTAGCCGTGTGTATATTGCCCATTGATTTGGCATCGATAGTTAACAGCTTCCGATTGATATCGATAGCTTACGAGATCGCGTGCCCAGTGGTAGTGGTGTTGATAGTTCACGGGATTGTTGCCTTGTGGATCGTGTCCTAGTTGAGACATTGATTAGTATCACGGGATCGTAGCCGTTTGTTGACAATGATAGTCAAGAGAAACTGAGCTGTATCTGGATAGATAGTTGTTCGGGAAACCGTTATGGAGTAGGGCATTTACTACAAGTCGACTACTAAGTTGAGCAAAATTAATTAAACAAGATTTAATAATCAATTTAGAAACGAAAACAGAACAAAACACAATTTATTACTTTTCAGATTATCATCGGATGAATATTTCTGTTTTCACTCCGGATCCAATATCAGGTTCATTTAACACAACAAATAGGATGGATTGCGCTTTTACCTTTTAAGATATGAAGGAAAATCAAACCAGAAAACTAAGGAATAGGGAAACAACCTTAGAGCAATCCTTAAAGTGTATTTGATGTTGTAACAAAGCGAATAGTTTTACTAGTAACTTAGCAAATCACTAATTCAATGAAATGGGTTTGTTTACACTGCACAATGGTTGTGTCTCATGCTCATTGAACTTCTTAAAGTCATAACTTGAATGTAAAAGTCGTCTTCCCATTTCAGAGTCTTTTGGTTATCACTGTTGAAAAATGTTTTCTTTTTCTTAAAAATATTTTAGTTTGGATTGAATTGGTTCTAAAATCTAAAAAATATTTTAGTTTGGATTGAATTGGTTCTAAAATCTAAAAAGTATTTTAGTTTGGATTGAATTGGATCTAAAATCTAAAAAATATTTTAGTTTGGATTGAATTGGATCTAAAATCTAAAAAATATTTTAGTTTGGATTGAATTGGATCTAAAATCTAAAAAATATCTGTAAACAGTGGGATCATTTTTTACAAATAACTTCTCCGACTCATCTATGTTCGAGGGAAATAAAAGCACCCAATTTAGGATTCATATGATAGACGGTTCAGGAGCCTACTCTTCCGTCCTAGTTGGACCAGTACTAGATTTAGACCCGGAGCAGGAGGAGGAACCCGTCCTACAGTATCTGGTACCTAGAGATACTTGGTTTGCATCCGAGCTAGGAAGGATATTCAAAAATAATTCATATTGGAATAAAAATGATAAATTTTCTTTATTTATTGCAAGGGAAGTGCTGAAAACAAAAATATTTAATCATATTAACATAATCTTACCAAAACTATTTAAGAAACTATATTAGCGTTGTAAAACTTTCAATAAACTTATTGAGTAAATAAAATTCTAAGGTTTTTACATGTCTATATTTTTTTTAACAAAGAAAACTCCCATTTAGAAATGGAAACAGCTGTAACATTGTGTGTATCTTTGTTGTTTATATATTGTGAAAAATCGAATAATATTTAATGTTTTGACTCGGTTTCCTTATTCATTGTTGTTTTAAGGTTTGATGCTTTGGAAACTGACCTAAAGGAAACTGACCACAAGAATGTCCGACCTATTTTTCGAGTAGTTTTTCGAAAATGTCCAGTAATTTTAACTCTATAGCTTGTTTTAAAGGATTTTAATCGACTACAACATATAACTATTAACTACGTCTTACCCCATTCAACTCCATTTACCGTCTAACCTAACCTAACCTGTTTTAAGATATAATTCCTTTTTAGGTCGGAAACCCCATAGGTCAGTTTCTTCAAGGTCGGATGAGCGGACACCAAGGTTTTCAGAGTGAAATTTAAATTTTAAAATTAAATTTATAAAAGCAGGATTATCTGATTAATAGAAAACTTTAATAGTATTTTCTAGATAGATAGTTAAAGATACGTTGGACTAATTACTTGTCTCATGATTCACAAGCTCAATAATTTCAAAGTGAATTTTGTATAATTGTAGCATTTTTCAAAAAGCTTACATCTGTTTTTTTAGGATCTACAACATTTTTCGGTATTGAAGATAATCAAAATCAGGGGGTTATTTAGCCTTTTAGCCGTCATCTTTGTTTAATATCCTGGGTTTTCAGTAAACAAAGATCTTGAGTCCTACTGCCTTGTTTCATGCATAGGTAAGTTTAGTCCTACTGCCTTGTTTCATGCATAGGTAAGTTTAGTCCTACTGCCTTGTTTCATGCATTTACCTTTCAACCCTCCCCTCCCCATGCAGCTCCACCCTCCCTCCTCCGCTCCACCCCTCCCTCCACCTAGCAACTATAACTCCCCCTATGGTTCTGCCTGTATGTATATGGAAGGTCAAGGATTCTATAAAATACAACAGGTTACACCGCAGTCCCACCATACATCATGGAGCAGGGTTCAGCTCTAGGTCTATCTTAGAACAGGCCTCATGGTTTATATTCTGTATTTGGTTTAATATGTATTGGATCATATTTAGTTTTAAGATTGACAGGTTTAGAGTCATAAAATTATTGAAAACCTAATAAACAATTCAAGATATTCGGAAAAGGTTGACTATGCATTTTTGTATTTGTCTAACTACTTTTAAAAATTTATTTATGTATCTGTGCATGCACCTATTGTTTAGATAATAGTTTTCGTTTATGTAGTTCCAGTTCTTAAACTTTATTCTGCAATTTTCAAATCTTTATCTTTATTTCTGCAGTTTTAAAATTCTTAAACTTTATTTCTGCAGTTTTAAAATCTTAAACTTTATTTCTGTAGTTTTCAAATCTTAATCTTTATTTCTGTAGCTTTCAAATCTTTAGTTTTGTAATTCTGTAGTTTTCAAATCTTAAACTTTATTAATGTAGTTTTCAAATCTTAATCTTATTTCTGCAGTTTTCAAATTTTTATTTTTGTTTCTGTAGTTTTCAAAGCTTAAACTTTATTTCTGTAGTTTTCAAATCTTAATGTTTATTAATGTAGTTTTCAAATCTTATCTTATTTCTGCAGTTTTCAAATCTTAAACTTTATTTATATTTAGTTGTTCCTCCCTAAACTAATATTTAGTTTAGTTGTTCCTCCCTAAACTAATATTTAGTTTAGTTGTTCCTCTCTAAACTAATATTTTATTTAGTTGTTTCTCTCTAAACTAATATTTAGTTTAGTTTTTCGTCCCTAAACTATTATTTTATTTAGTTGTTCCTCCCTAAACTATTATTTTGTTTAGTTGTTCCTCCCTAAACTAATATTTTATTTAGTTGTTCCTCCCTAAACTAATATTTTATTTAGTTCTTCCTCATTAAACTAATATTCAGTTTAGTTGTTCCTCCCTAAACTAATACTTTATTTAGTTATTCCTCACAAACTAATATTTAGTTAGTTGTTCCTTCCTAAACTAATATTTTATTTAGTTGTTCCTCTCTAAACTAATATTTAGTTTAGTTGTTCCTCCCTAAACTAATATTTAGTTTAGTTGTTCCTCCCTAAAGTAATATTTAGTTTAGTTGTTCCTCCCTTAACTAATATTTTATTTATATGTTCCTTCCTAAACTATTTAGTATAGTTGTTCCTCCCTAAACTAATGTTTTATTTAGTTGTTCCTCCCTAAACTAATGTTTTATTTAGTTGTTCCTCCCTAAACTAATGTTTTATTTAGTTGTTCCTCCCTAAACTAATTTTTTATTTATTTGTTCCTCCCTAAACTAATATTTAGTTTAGTTGTTCCTCCCTAAACTAATGTTTTATTTAGTTGTTCCTCCCTAAACTAATATTTTATTTAGTTGTTCCTCCCTAAAATAATATTTTGTTTTGTTGTTCCTCCCTAAAATATTATTCAGTTTAGTTGTTCCTCCCTAAACTAATGTTTTGTTTAGTTGTTCAAACTAATATTTTATTTAGTTGTTCCTCCGTTTGAGTGGGATAAGTTTGAACTCGGAGAACTAGGAACTCTGGTTCAACTGTTCCCAGAGCACCAGGAGAGGATCAAACCATTCTGTAGAAATTAAACCTTGCACCAAAATAATGTTTCTTAGAATTCATGTTTAAAGGGAGTGTTCGCGAAAAATGAAAGGGGGTATAGGCTTAATGCGATTAAAAAGCGCTTTTGATCGCTACTAATCTTACTTCTCTCTGTTGCGTCTATAAGGAGAAAATTGTTAAAAACGACTAATACCGAAGAACGTAGTGTCCATACAAATTCAGAAAGATGCAACATACGACTTAGACCGTAAAAATCAATTTTATTTCAAACAAATCATTCAGATACTACATTATATATAGTTATCGATTATCTTTCGCCACATTTGTATACAGTTGATTTTTCATAATATGTTTTAATTGTGATGATCTGAGAGTTACTTATAAAAACATTTATTCCTGTTTCGAGGATTTTTGCTAATGAAGACGACATTTTCATATTTTCAAGAAATGTTCGAAAACAAGTTTTAAGCTAAATATTATTTAAAAAAATAAAATCAAAACATATTATGAAAAATCAACTATACACAAATGTGGCGAAAGATAATCGATGACCATAGGTTGTAATATCTGAATAATTTGTTTGAAATTAAATAGATTTTTACGGTCTAGGTCGTATGTTGCATCTTTCTGAATTTGTATGGACACTACGTTCTTCGGTATTAGTCGTTTTTAACAATTTTCTCCTTATAGACGCAACAGATAGAAGTAAAATTAGTAGCGATCAAAAGCGCTTTTTTATCGCATTAAGCCTTTACCCCCTTTCATTTTTCGCGAACACTCCCTTTAATATAAAAAATTTAATTGATTGTCAACGTATTTATGGGAGACCTTTCATCTTTAAAAATGCCACCAGCGATTCACAAAAGTTTTGCTACATCTGCTTTTAATAAGAATAAAGATGTGAGTTGCGGCGCCTGGTGCAAAATTGTAACTTTTTTGTGCAACTCCTATATGATGATAAAATTTTAAAAAAGATTGAATCACAGAAAATTTTCAATAATAAGAAATAAGAATAAGAAAATAATAATAATAATAATAATTGAAATTCCTTAGATTTCTAGCTGATGTAAGTTGTTTCTCACTTTCGTTGTTGTTATGGATTTTTTAGATCTCTTCTAACTAAATCTAAAACACGTTTTACTTAGACAATAAAGATAAAATGTATATTTTGAATTACATATTGAGGATGAAAGAATATAATATTTGCAGTGTAAATAATTATTTATATCTTGTTTTTGTGGCTTATCACTCTCTGACAAAACTTTCTACGTACACGTTAATTCTAAAATCAAATCATCATTAGTATTAATACTGACGGGGGCAAAATGGCCGGCCATAGTATGCTACACAGAAAACCATTAAACTGTGGAATAGGAAGACGACATCAAAGCAATAATTAAATGTATTGGATTTTCTTAACAAGCAAATATTTATACTTGTATAACGAGGGAGGGAATCCCCGGACGCCTGAGCCTCTGCTATGCAGACAAGAGCCTTCCAGATTTTTTAGGCAGACCGAGCCTCCGCTATGCAGAAATGAGCATGCACAATACATAGAAATGTACCTGTGTAATACAGGAGGTTTTTTAAACTTGTGTTTTAAGTTTAAATAAAAAGATTTTTTTCAAATTTTTCGCGATAGTGGCATGAGCGGATTCTTAACAATAAGAAGTATTTATCAATTATTATAAAAAGTGCCTAGTTATGACTAATAAAGTGGTATATAACCTTTAAACATTTTTTACATGAAAAGGAAAATATTTAGAGAAAAAAAATTTGAATTGAATTTTATTTAATCTTCTATAATCTTTGATTTAAGTGATACCTTTTATCGTAGTTCAAATTAGATCTATAAAATTTGTATAATTTTTCATAAAATTTAACATGTGAGATAAAAATTATGTAATTTTTTATTTGTCACTGTAATTGGCCTNTGTTATCAATTTTTCATTAAAAAGATCATTATGTTTGTTTGTTTGTTTGTATCCAATAAATGTCAAAACATGGCTTACCGATCGGGCCCAAATTTTTTGTTCGATTTTTGAAATTTGGAAATCCATGAACTTTTTTTTTATAAAATTCGCGAAATTTTGCTTGTTTTTGTTTTACAATGTACACAAAGAAAATCACAATTGAAATAGAATTTGGGCGCAAAGCGCCCTACAAGCCTAGTTCATTAGAATGTATTTGACAAAATTCTTTCACACAAGAATTCATTAAACTAACTTACTCATTAGAATTCATTAAGAAATAATATTCCGTAAACCATCAAATTTTCAAAACGTGCTCCAAAAATTAATTTTAGAAATATATCACCCTTGCTTTGTCTTTTCTTGATTCACACTCTGATTTCTTTTAACTTCCTTATATTATAGAACCTTAGGTACTATTCCTGGGTCAAGGATGATCTTCATTCTCGGTCCATCATCTGTAATCTGCAAAATTTCTGCAAATACTTTCTGCACTCTGCAATCTATTGTGCACATATTGCTAATCTTTACTAGTGAAAGTGAAGCAACTTGTACATCACATCACATCACATCACATCACATCACATCACATCACATCACATCACATCACATCACATCAAATTTAATCAAATCAGAACACATGAATTTAAAAAAAGAGGTAGTTTGCTTAAAATACCAGTTTCAGCTCCTATTATTGTACTTTTGGTTATAACAGAACAAAACCGATTGAAATCCTTCAAAACAACTAAAAGCTGCTTATTTTTTAAAGAAATTTTAATATATTTGTTTTGTTAGATATTTTTACCAGAGTAAAACTGGAAAAAGTGTTTACAATTGAACATTCAACTGCATAGAGTAAAATAGTATTTATCATCAAAAATGCAAAAATAAAATTGTTGTCCGATAGGATTAAGATTCTCAATGATGAACTGGTAGACAGCGGAATAACCCTCAAATCAAAACCGATAATGCAGAAAACTCTTTATTTCCTAAAAAAATGAAATGTATAATGATAAATAAATTATTACAATGGTTTACGAATTTTATAATGAAAAGATTCTTACGATCTATTTAAGGATCTGTGGGTTAAAACCGTCGGGGAGTCCTAAGACGTTTTTTTTATATATTAAAACTTCTGAAAAGAATGACAATTAATTGTTAACGAAAGTCACTAATTCTTTATATGAAAATATTCTTTGCTTAACTTTTGAAATGGGTTCACAATAATAAAAGTGTTTAGACTCCGTTACCGGAGGACAAAGAAAATGGGGCGAAAATTATTTGGTTTGGTGTCTCTGAGAGGGGATTTTAGGTTAAAGACGACATTACATGGATGGACGGGGGGGGGGGTCTTATAGTTAATGGTTGACAAAAAATATTTAAAGAATATTATATTCTTCTTTTCCCTTTTAATTTGAATGATTTGAGTGTGAGGGGATGAAAGTACAAGGTTTAGGCTCACCAATGTCCACCATGGTGACAGTATAACCCTGAGAAAAGGTTAAGGTTTTATCCTTTCTCCACAAACCAGATTTATCTAACCATGGTCTTGAACTTTATTAACTTTCATGGTTAGTAGCTTAGATAAACCAAATTTCATATATATTACACTATTTTTTTGGGGGGATTTTTGTTAAATAACCCTGCATGGAAAAATATTATAAACAGTTGAAAGTGATCAGAAGGTTGCAAGCTCTCACGTAAAAATCGATGAGAATTTTCTTTTTTTTTTAAAGTTAGAGCTAAAAATACGTGATTTAGAGTTATAAAATTTACATGTTTATGGCTACACAAAAGTAAAAGTGAGTAAGTGAGGTAAAATCTAAGGCGAAGGCGTTGCGACATCTTCAAGGTCAACCCAGTCTAGAAAATTGATGCGACTTTCATACGGTGGTAGGTGATTATATCACTACAATGAAGACGACTTTCGATTTCAATATCAAGCTGTTAAACAGCATGGATACACATAAACATAGAAGTCAAGAGACGCTGTCAATTAAAAAAGCTTCCGTTTGATTGCTTGTAATTACTTGTAATTCGAAAAAATCTTGTTAACAATCAAAACTTAAATAAAAAGTCGTCTTCATTGTAATGATATAATCGCCTACCACTGTAGCATGTTTGGATCTAAGTGATCAACACGCAGCAGAATTGTTCATTTTAGCATACAAACTAAACAATATGGGTCAAGCTGTGAACTAGACATTACTGGTCCGAATTTGTCACCTTGTACAGTGATTTTATTATTATTATTATTATTGTTAGCATTATTATTATTGTTATTATTATCATGTTTTATCTTTTGTCTACAGTAAATACACTCTAATTTTGCCGGAGAGGAGAGTCAAAACTCTTCATCATTTTAAAGATTTTGAGTCATGGTATTTGGGAGTTTAAAACTGCTAACCATGGATACAATTGTCCTATAACATTTACCTCATTTAAATTTAACTGGTTAAGCTTAAAAATAAAATAAAAATTTAATTTTTGACTAAAAACAATAGACAAAAAATATGCTCTTGTGTTACCTAGGCAAAATGTTACTAGGAATTGTCATCATCATAATCATAATCATCATCATCATCATCATGAATATCATCATTGTCATCCTCAGTAGATAATTAATCAATTAATTATTATTCTTTCTTTAATCTGAATCTTAATGAATTCGATTATTTATTTATGTCTTTTTTTTCTCCTATTTCTGGTTTCCTTATTTTAAAACAAGTTTTCTGACGATGACCAGTTTAAACTAAACGTGATTGAAAGTTTAAATTTCAAGGACGTATTTTCCCAATTCTTTGTGTAAAATCACTTCTCACTGTCTCCTCAACTCCAGGTTCAACAAAAACTTTATTCCTCCAATCCTAAAACCTGAAGAGCCCTAAACCCTAAAAAAATAAACGTAAACGTTNTCATCTAGAGCATGCAGACAGTATCCTAATTAAAGCTATGCACTGATAATGAATATCAAGGTTATGCAATATGCATCTATCATAGGCACAGCTTACCTTTCTAGGATTAAAACACTAAAAAAGAATTTTGAATAATGTACATATAAATAATAATGTTTATTTATCTCTCTGACACAGCTAAATAAAGAACCTTTTGTTTCATTTTCTTATACGGAAGTATAATTCTTTTGTTCTTTAGTTACCCCCCCGTCTCGTATCTTCCTATCTTTCAGTATTATCTTGTATTATCTTACAATCCTACCGCGCTCTGTACGCAGCTAGCTGAATTTTATATCAAATAATAATATATATATTACGATACCTTTCTACACCGCGTTAAAGTTACAAATCTGAAACTTGCCAAAAACAAATTAGAAGTTAGATTGATAAATATAGATAGTAGATACCCGGAAATGGAATTCCGGAAATAAGTTAGAGCTTGGTTAAAGCTATCTGCCTACTAGGCTACTGTATAGACGGTTTGCTGAAGTCTAAAAAGCCACATAATATTGGTATATTTTAAATATAAATCTTTTTAAATCATGGCATTTAAAATATTCTTTTAACGCATGCAATCCTACATGAAAAGAGTAACAAAAAACATCAAACCTCCACTAAATATACTGAATAAAAAATATAAAAATATAAAATCATGTCTTTGTTTCAGTTTTTAGTGAATAAACAAATGATATTGTTTATGTAAAAAAGGTATCATGAGAATCATACAGAGTTTCAAGGGTAAACGTCTCACACATGCTGCAGAGTCCAAAATATACATCAAACCTTTCCCTGCGGATAAAGCGCGGAAGTTTCACGGATTTCCCGGAGTGTGCGTGAAGGGCAGAGCGCGCGCGAAGCACTGTCCTCGCTTCCTCGCACGTCTAGTGCGATCAGTAGTGAGAGGTCTGCTTAGGGAGGTGGTACTAATCTCCGCCTTTCATACGTGCAGCACGATATTCAGACAGTCACACGAGAAGAAGTAAGGTTGAGGTTTCCCCGCCCAGAACCGTCTTCATCTTAGTTTGTCTTCTTTCGTCTCTTTCGTGGACACGGACATAAATCGGCAAAACTTCGTTGGCAGTTGAGATCTTCGTCGGTTAAGAGCTCAATCGACGATAAGCTAGAGCAGTCTGGATTTGGTACCGCAGCTACTAGTTTTCGTGGCATTAAAATCTCTTCGCTCTACCAGTAGAGAAGAAGAGCCGAGTCCAACCCAATATTAATATTTAACTAAACCTACACCCTCAGTCTCTACACACGTGTAAAGAGGAACCCTCCCATATCCACCAGCTCCTACTAAACTAAGAATAGGTCCCTGCTGACCTACCCCCACCAGCTACCCCGACCACCTGACCTTGTACCTGTGATATCCTTGTTATTGATTGATTGTTATATAAACCCAGCACGACTGTGATAAACCGACTGCAATATGGCTTTTTACGGTCATCCTGCTCCGTTCCAGCTTTACGCCTATGCTCCGATGCCGATTCCCAATCCTGAGTTTTACGCCGTGTACCCCCCTGGAGGTCCTGCTGGAGCAGGGATGGAGGGAGGTCAATTCTTCTACGAACCCAGTCACAAAGGAAATTATGGACATCCAGGTAGAAAACCTTAAATATTAATTAAAAAACAAGATATTGACATTTTAAAAGTTATAGAAAGGCTTTTTTTGCAATGATTTCATTTTCATGATGGGACTGTTTTCTTAATTCATTATAAAACCATGTCTATTGACATCATGGGAAAAGTAATAAACTACGAAAATTGAAAAAAACTATTTTGTATGTTACAAATATATAAACTTGTAATATAAAATAAACTGGGTTGAAATCTTTTGAATGGACCGATTGAGTTCAACCTATTCTATCATTGCAGAGATATTAACCGATCTCTCATTGGTTAAAAAAAGCTGGGACAATGAATTCAGTTAATCCCCTCGCAAGGAGAGAATCAGTTTAACTCCTTCCATAAAAAGTTTCCAACTCTTAATATCTAATGTTTTTTAAAAAGTTGTCGAGCATTTTTTAAAGAAATTTGAATACAATTATGTACAAATAATTAAACGTAGATTTAAAAAAAATAATTTTGTAAAGAATTTTACTGAAAGTTTGGGTTTCTATTGCAAAATGTGTTTGTCTTCGGGTATGAAGATGTACTCTGTTGGTCTACTTTCATTATTCTTTCCCTGCTTTAACCAGTCGACTATTTGTCTGTTTATCTATCTATCCATCTAAATATGTCTGGGTTAAGCTCTATACCTGAGTTTCTCTCTCTGTACTCCTGGTGTACCCTGAGCACTGAGTTCAGTATTCAACGTGTTCTCCTGTCCTATACTCTTACTACTGCTTCTCTCCTTTAAATACATTTACATGTTGATTTAAACATAAACCTAAACCTTCTCCATTCTGGTAAACCGCTTCATTCTATCTTAATGTTTAACTCCAACTCGTGATTATACAGAATCCAACCCAAGGTTTAAAACAAGATCAAATACCCAAGGAGAAAGTGGGTTTCATCATTGCAACGTTGTCCAGTGTGAAATGTATCAAATTCCTGTACACAGACCTAGCCTAAAGATGCCGGAACTAAACTTTATTAACATGGATTTTGTAGGAAAACACTTTAACCGGAAGGATTCTGCCGACTCCGGTATCTCTGTTGACAGGAAGTCATCAACCAACTCTAATGTGAGTATTGGCAGTATCATGGAGGAGCCTGGAGAGGATACTATTAAGGAGGAGATTGTCTATGTTGAACCTGATCTAGATCTCTGTGAGAAGATCACCCAGCAGGTAAAAATAGAATTTTAAAAACATACTTTAATTGATTTAATCGAAAATGTTAAATTGTCTAGAAACCTTTAATTTCCAATAATTATTTAAAGGTTGAGTTCTACTTCTCCGATGCGAACATTACTAAGGACAAATTTCTTCTGAAACACGTGAAGAGGAACAAGGAGGGATTTGTCAGTCTCAAGCTCATATCCAGCTTCAAGAGGGTCAAGCACCTAACCAAGGACTGGAGACAGGTCGCTACTGCTATCAAGCAGTGCTCCAGCAGGTTGGAGATCAACGACGTCGAGACCAAGGTCCGTCGTCTCGAGGATCTACCTCCTTATGACGAAACAACTCCGTCCCGCACGGTGGTTGTTCTAAACCTACCCATGGATCGCCCCACCATTGAGGGAGTTGCAGAAATATTCAAAACTTGCGGAGATATTGTCCTTGTTAGGATCCTGAGACCAGGGAATCCGATCCCTACCGACATCAAGCAGTATGTTGCCAAGCACCCGGAGATGCTAACCAAGGTTTGCGCCCTGGTTGAATTCGAGAGAACAGAATTTGCTCAAAAGGCGGTGAATAATTTACATGAGGAGGAGGAGGAGAAGATGAAGGTGATGGAGCTCACCGCCACTCCGCTCAAGAATGGAAACAAGAAGATTGAAGCGCGGAAGTTGGCTGAAAAGGCCGCTGCTATGGCTAAGTCAGCTCCTCAAAGGAAGTACAGCCTTCAGAACAACTACAGCGCCCCCACCATGAGCCAGGTGATGGGACCCAGGGCTAGAAGGATCTCTCTGATGCCCAACATGAAATTTGGATCCATCCATGAGGATATGAAGGAGAATGTTGTTCCAAGGAAGGAGTACTCACTCAACCCCAACGCTCCATCCTTCCAGATGAACCCTGACGGATCCTTCCAGATGATTCCTCCGATGAACCAGAGGCGGAGAACCGGAAACCCAATAATGTATATGGAGGACGCTCCACAGTTTATAGGTATGCCAACCCGCCGTATCTCAACACACGCCTTCATGAATGAATCCGCCGTGGCAGGATTAAAGGTTCCAACCAACGTGATGAGGTTGCCCAAGGGTCCCGAGGGCAAGGGGTTCAGCAGCTGGTGCAAGAACAGGATGGACGTTAAGGAGACAAAACGTCCGTCCAAGGCGATACCAATTGTTGCTCCGCCGACCATTGTTACCCTGGCAGAGTCCCCTGATGAGAAGGCAGAGGAGGAAGAGGAACCTGTTCCTTCAACCTCCAAGGATAACCTCCAGGTATAAGAATCTTACAAACTTCAAATAAAACTTTTAAATCCAAAACTGATTGGTTCTAACCTTGAGTAATGTTTCTAGGTTCCTTCTATCAAGGTGGAGGCTGCATCCTCCGCTGAGGGAAGTGAGGACGAGGCTGTTGTCCCGGACAAGGCCGACTCCTGTGACTCCGGCCACGAGGATACCTGCTCCGAACCTGACGCTCATGAATACCCTCTTGGGGCTCACGAGAAAACTCGTTAAACCTTCAGTATTATATTCCGCTAGCCTAGCCTACCCTGTATATACTCGGATCCCATGACTAACCCCCACCAACCCTCTCTACTGTATGAGTGTCGAATCTAGTCATTCCATGAATCATCCTTAGACCCTCTTCTCCATCCTTTCGGTTTATCCTTTAGCCTTACCTTGCCTTTCGAACCCTACTCTGTCTTTCTTAGAAAGTTCAAATATTCCTGTAAAATTATTCATCCAATTATAAATTATAATCATGTTATTCTAACACTAAATTCCTTTCCTCTCTTCCCTGGCGCTGCAGCGGCTACCCCTGGAGAACCTGGAACCTGAACCTTCCAAGAAGAATCAAGATATAAAGCAAAAACCCTACCCTGAGCTGAATCCGTCCTGCTCTTAGTGTTTTTTAGTAGATTAATCTTCGGGACGGATTCAGCTCTCGTCCTGTCCTTCATTTGATCTGTACATAAACTTCATCTCTCTCTCCAGGTCCTAATAATAATAATAATAATAAGAGGCTAGTCATAAATCTAAATCTGAGTCATAATGTAAAATATTAATCTAGAACATTTTTAAACTTGCGGCCAAAAATTTACTTAACTCAGAAGCATACATTAATTCCTCCTTATAACAAAGGAATGCTTTTTTAGAATAATTGGTAGTAATCCATGATATACTGTACAGTGTGCAGTAAAAATACTTTAAACTTTTTGTATCAAAATTTATATATTTTTAAGGCGGCAAATTTTTGATTGGAAATTGACATTTCGGAATATGCGCATTTTGCTAAACTTGTTAAATATTTGTAATTATTTATAAATTATTTATTGTTATAATATTTTGTTTTCTAAAATATATATTTAATATATCTATGTTTATTTCTGAATGCGAGCTTGTTGCCAAGAAACGTCTACCAAATATAATATGTGAACTTTAAAATGTGAACCTATTGTATCTAGCATGATATAATCCTATATTCATCCGACCGTAGCGGGATATCTAAATATTAAATGAGATTATAAACTTAATAAAACAACGAATAAGACATAAAGTGTGTAGAAAATCTCATTCTTTGAAAAGCGACAGATTTTGGGCAGCTTTGCACCATTGACATATTTGTATACGAGTTTTTTTATTATTATATATACGACTGTAAACTTTTCTGTAGATTTTTAGAATTTATCTTTGTGAATTTACTGAACGACATTTCGGAGGAGCACACATTATAGTTAGAAAAACTATTAACGTACCCAAATAAGCGAAAACTTTGATTTTTTCTATTTGTTTAATAAATTTCATTTTTTAATTTTTACTTGAGATATTTTTTATTATTAGCATTGCTGAATTGTTCCGTTCAATTTCGGGTTTCTTTTTGAATTTTAAAAAGTTTTAGAAATTTAGTACTTTAATTTAGTACTTTAATTTAGTACTTTAATTTAGTACTTTAATTTAGTACTTTAATAGTAAAAAAAGACAAAATCTCATTTCTTACAGATTTTTATTTCGTACTTTCTATAATAATTTTTATAATAATTGTTCCAGAAAAATAAGAACGGGGAAAATATGTCCTTTGATTTTACGTCAATTATACTTTTTTGTAGTCCTTGATATATACATTGAAGAACTATAAAGCACCTTTTTAGCTTTATTTTTCAAAAGGTAATTGGCAAAATTCTAATAGACTTTTGCCTATAAGAAGAGCTTGCAATTTTTGGAGCCCTGTGACACCCCTTGATCCTACGCACTCCCCTTCCCCCGGAACTGTTTAGTGTAAACCAGATATAACCGACTTTAAGGATAGGATTGGTTAAATTAAAAGGAATGCATTGGTGTCTAGCCAATACATTAATTTAAAGGCACGATTTAAAGAGATTGTTCATGGTTCGAATTAACGACTTAAAGAGATTGTTCATGGTTTGAGTTAATGGCTGAAAGGGATTGTTCGTGGTTCGAGTTAACGGCTGAAAGGGATTGTTCATGGTTCGAATTAACGACTTGAAGAGATTGTTTGTGGTTCGAATTAACGGCTTAAAGGGATCGTGTGTGGTTCGAATTACCGTATTTAAACGGATTGTTCTAGGTTCGAATTAATGGCTGAAAGGGATTATTTAAGGTTTGAAATAACAAATTTAAAGGTACTGTTCATGGTTCGAGATAACGGCTTAAAGGGATTGTTTTAGGTTCGAGTTAACAGATTTAAAGGGATTGCTCATGGTTCGAATTAACGGATTTGAACGGATTGTTCTAGGTTCGAATTAATGGCTGAAAGGGATTATTCAAGGTTCGAAATAACAAATTTAAAGGTACTGTTCATGGCTCGAATTAACGGCTTAAAGGGATTGTTCTAGGTTCGAATTAACAGCTTAATGGGATTGTTCCAGGTTCGAAATAAACGGATTTGAACGGATTGTTCTAGGTTCGAATTAATGGCTGAGAGGGATTATTCAAGGTTTGAATTAAAGGATTGTTTTAGGTTCGAAATAACAGCTTAAAGGGATTGTTCTAGGTTTGAATTACCTGCTTAAGGGACATTGTTCATGGTTCGAATAAACGTCTTAAAGGGATTGTGCATGGTTCAAATTAACGATTTGAAGGGATTGTTCTAGGTTTGAATTAATGGTTTCAAGGGATTTTCTGGGTTCGAATTAACGGTTTAAAGGGATCAGAAATAACAACTTTTACCTACAAATAATATTAATAAGTCACATTTAGTGAGTGATTGAGTAAACTTAAGAGGTGGAGGGGGGGGGGGGGATTCGATTAGGCAATTTTAACTTGGACTCTGATTTAACTTGGAAAAATGCAGAATTTAGTTTGAAACTATAAGAAAACAATGGGAAAACCAATATTTCTGTCTGGAAAAATGTTGCTTTATGCGGAAATTTATGATTTTGAGTTTGGGAAATTAATAATGGGGGGGGGGGGGCTTGATGGTAAATTCTTCTTATAATAATAATTGTAAGATCAAGGTTTCTGGTAACCAAGAGATCCAGGGATTTTTATCCAAACCTCTCCCATGAAAATATTCTTAACAATAAACAGTAAACATGCATTCTCATGCATTTCTGCTGTTTTTGTCTTTATATATTCTTGAGGTTTTTAAGATTTAAACCAATTTACAACGTTAGCATGAGCTTTTATGTTGATGATTTTTAATACAGTGAGCACAAGAAGACTCTGGAATAGAAAGACGACTTTTAGACTAAGTTATGACTTTACATAGTCCAATATGAAGAGGAGTTACATTAATTGTGCAGTGTAAACAGACCCATTTCACTTAATAAGTTACAAATAAAACTATTTGCTCATGTTTTCTGGTTCCCACTGTATTTATTGATAAAAAATAACTCAATTCTTTTCAAGCCAAGTTTGTTTACATTTCTCCCCGAAGCTGCAGTACACTGTACACAAAGCTGTGAGTTCTTAGAAGCGTGTATTCCTTATTTTGAGTGATATTATTCTACTATTTTGCTTTGTTTTAGCTAAATCAAAATTTGCGATTAAAAGTAAAAAATGCTAACCTTCATAGTTTTGCTAGCATACAAATGCATCATTTACTTTCACGCCCTTGGGTTTATTATTGAATCCCTCGGGGGTTTAAGTTTCAATGAATTCTAATTTTCATGAGAGTAAATTACATTCTTTTATAAAAAGCCGGTTTTGACATGGACCTGAGCTGGGATACTCATGATCCCGATATCCACTGAGGGAACTTTTACTTATTTTTATTTAGTTATTCCTCCCCTCAACCCTTGACTAGTTTGATTTTCATGCAGGAAATCGAATACGATTAAATTAATCTGCAGATTAGAAAAAAGAGAAGATCTAGCATTGATCTCGATATCCACAATACAAGAGTTATAAATAAAAAGTTTATAGATTAGTGGGATTCAATGAAAATTGTTTCATGCCAAAAAAACAGCCTTTTATTAATGAATATATTTTTTCCATTGCGAACTTCGTGTAAAATTAGTTCTAAAGAAACTGAGTTCTTGCCACAAACTCTGATTTTCTAATCCTGATATCTTTGCAACCTTTGGACACCTAAGAAATTTCAAACTTTGAATTCTGTTAGATCAAATGATCTAAGCTTGAAAAATTAAAGATTAAGATTTGTGGACTAGTTATTTGAGTTTGTTGTAAAAACTCAGTTCCTTTCAGTCAGGTTCCCTCATTTAATTATTTACCTGATTATCAATGATGAATATTTTTCCTTTTTCCTATCTAGAAAATAAATATTTTTTTCTGTCAAATTCCCCCTCGGTTCAGCTGCATGAAACCACAGTTGAAAAGTATCAATTTTTAGAAAGAACAACAATGATGTAACCATCATATTTGCTTAGACAAAGGTTGAGAATTTGGAAATCTTGAAAAGAAAGGTCTCCTGAAATTTCTTTGACAGTCCATTTAAGTCCCACTAGAAAACTTGGTATAAAAACTAGTTTTTAGAACAGACAAAATTGATCAAGGTTTGTTTTGAAAATTTTTCTTAAAATATTTGACCTTATATAAATACATTAATCTTGCCAGTATACAGTTGACTTACTTTTCAATTGACTAAATTACATATTTATTGGAATATAAAAATTACAAGGCTTTTAGGGCGCTTTCCGCCCATCTTCTATTTCAACTATTAACTGTGAACATTTTGCGGATTTTATAATATTTTTTCGCGCATTTTTTAAATTTTACAAAAATAAATAACTTTAAAACACAAACTTTTGAAATTTTGATCCTTCATAAACCTTCCTTGGGGCCCGATCGGTTCAGCCGTTTTGACATTTATTGAATACAAACAAACAGACAGACAGACAAGAAAAGTATATATAAGAAGATTATTTAATTAGATTTGATTAACTATAGACGTCATCTAATGCAGATCATAACGTTGGTGCACAATATTTTGTTTTAAAAAAATTGTATTAATCTTAAAGAATGAAGTCAAAAATGGCATTTTTAACAAAGTAAATATTTTC
Source organism: Eurytemora carolleeae (assembly GCF_000591075.1). NCBI lineage: Eukaryota > Metazoa > Arthropoda > Copepoda > Calanoida > Temoridae > Eurytemora > Eurytemora carolleeae. The sequence goes on along the minus strand of NW_019397010.1, from coordinate 87,721 downwards.
TAAAAACATTTCATTTTCTTTGCAAAAGATTCTCACTTTCAAGTAACTAAACACTGCAGATATAGTATTTAATTTCATTTTATATTTTTATTCAACTACAAAGCACGAGATAAAACAAATAAAAATCACAATTTACTATGAAGTTTGGACCCGCATAACCAGAGTAGGTTGTTTTAATTGGCTGGCCAAATATAAACAATGAGAATTGTAAATGATAAATAAATGGGTGTACATATATTAAATATATTAAATATAATAATGATGATAAATCAAGAATAAGGTAAGGAGGGGGTGAGGAAGCATAAGGGAAAGGGAGGGTACTCAGCGGAAGGGTTGGAACAGAGGGTAACATATGTTATTAAGATCATATTTATGAACTACAGGGTGAAGAAGATAATAAAGACTAAGTTTATCCACATGATACACAGTTATTTTACAGATATAACTTGCATAACTATCTAAATAGATCTTGGCGACTTATTTTTAAACAGATAGTTTCTTTAAGCTCTAATTCAATCGAATGCTATATGAAGTTGTATTGCGGTACATGATTGATTTGAACTTCTCAATTTTGTTTAATTTTAAAACAGATATCCGAATATTTCTGGAAGTAGTAAGCACCTTGCACCCTCCCCCACCATTTTCTTTTGATATTTTCTATATATACCTGTTTATATAGAATGAACTCCGATGCACCCAGGCTTTAACCTCCCTCCCCTCTTCTCTTATTATCTATACACCCCACCACCTTTCCTCTTATCAGTACCCCCCCCCCCATCATTCTTGAATACACCATATCTGCCTGTCCCCCCTCCCATTATCATGCAAGTACCGCCTCCCCCCATCCTCAACGGCCTATGCAGGCCCCTTACCAACTGCCTGACTGCATTCAATGCACCCTCCCCTTCTTCCTCTATCAGAGTAATAAAACTACCAAGGAAAATATCTCACAACCCCCCCCCCTTCCCCCACTCGGCTTGTATCTACTTTCTATAAACCTGGTATACTAAAGAATACAATTTTTCCAGGGCTAGGCTCAATAATCTTTAAAAAGAATTGAGTTTCGCCAAAAATGATATTTTTGGATCGTACGATCGTACGTATTGACCCAAAATAAAAACCTTTTAAAATTCTTTAATGAACTCTAAGCGTTATTTTGAGTGACTCTGCATGCAAAGAAGGCAAGGCCCAATTTACAACAGTACCCTTTTACCCTTTCACTGTTAATCGAGTAGAAAGAGCTCTGTGTTGTCTAAAGAAATTGAGTCTTTGCTACAAACACTGATTTACTGATCTCTTAATCTTTGCAAGTCAATGTTGGGGACCTTAGAAATTTCAAAGCATAAGTTCTGTTAGATTAATTAATCCAAAATTGAAATATCAAAGGTTCACAACATAAGGTTGAAAAGATATAGTGATAAGAAAATTTGAGTTTGTGACAAAGACTCAATTCCTTTGTTAAATAACTATTTAAAGGGTATAGTTGTTAATCGGCAATAGGTCACCTGAAATTAAGCTTACAGTCCCTTTAAACCCTCCTTTTACGTACAATCTTAAATGACCTTGTATTCATGACCTCATTAAGCGTCTTATTCAGATTTAAATCAGGCTACACAGTGCAAATAATTTTATATAAAAATATATATATATATGGACTTGTTTTTCACAATATCTCTTTTTGTATATTCATACTCTTCGGAATGGGCCTTTATATAAAAGAACACTGCAGAAAACAATGCCTTGTCAATCCTTAAGAATTTGATAAAATAAAGTTTAAAAAAAATTTATTCGCCATTTAAATTTTTATAATTCAGTTGTTTCAATATTCAGTAAATTACATCGCTAATATAGTAAATATGAACCGCTAACACAGCATAATTCGTGGTCTCATCTTTATTCTTCGGTCTAAGCAAAAGTTTTAATTTCAACCATTTTGGCCAAATCACTGTTTTCAATTTTAACATCGTATTCATAAAGGGACTGTGTAAGTTTAAGTGACCCTCCAGTTTTAGTCCGCACATATTTAAAGCAAGAAAACTGAGGTCTCTTATTAACCCTTGCTCAGGAAAGGTTTAAAGAATCGTTGTGAATCGGACAAGCCTGCAGTGCCAATCTATAAATGGAGAGTACCACTTGAAATTATGAAACAACCCATTAAATTGATGAAGCCTTGGATTTATCAAATTCAGTCTCTTTAAGTATAATTTATGTTTTAGTTTAACCTTTAGAAGTCTCAACCTATTCTGTTTCCCATGTCCTAATATACTTTTAAATACTCTTTATCCCCTTTCCTGTTTACGTATCCACTGTATGCATGAAGCTACGCAGTCTGGTTGTCGTGCGACGCTAAAGCTGCGTATCTTGTCATGCAGCTGTCAAGCTGCCTAGCTCGCGGCGTATAATGAAAATATGACCTTGAAAACTGAATTGTTAAATAATACATTCACAAAAAATTGCATTACGCTTGCAAGTTCTGGAACAAAGATGAGATAAGTTCAAGTAGTTTCATATATATATATATAACATGTTCAAGTAGTTTCATTTATATATATAACAGGTTCAAGTAGTCTCATATATATATATAACAGGTTCAAGTAGTTTCATATATATATATATATAACAGTTTCAAGTAGTTTCATGTATATATATAACAGGTTCAAGTAGTTTCATTTAAATATATAACAGGTTCAAGTAGTTTCATATATATTATGTAACAGGTTCAAGTAGTTTCATATATATTATGTAACAGGTTCAAGTAGTTTCATATATATATATATATAACAGGTTCAAGTAGTTTCATATATATATAACAGGTTCAAGTAGTTTTATATATATATATAACAGGTTCAAGTAGTTTCATAAATATTATGTAACAGGTTCAAGTAGTCTTATATATAAATTGCTTGTGTGTATGTAATGTTAAGGCATAATGCAACCAACGCACTGTTATCAAAACAAAATGTTACCAAGGCAAACCTGAACAATGCAAAATGTTACTGAGCCAATCAAATGTGGGACGAATTTTGAGAATCCACGGGCAACGCCGGGCACTTCAGCTTTAGTGGTTAATAAAGTATCAACAAAATAATTGAAAATATCTTAAAGTTAAAAGACCTGCAGAGTGAAGTCACTCCTGATGTAGATGGAAGTAAAATTAAAGATATTATTGGATGGATCTTATAAAATAAAAAAGTAATTAATTGATGATGAAATTATATTTTCTGAAATTAGTGATTGGATAATTTCTACAAATATTCTTATCGTTAATGGATGGATCCTACTGATTTAAATAGTGTTATTAATGGATGGAGCCTAAAGATTTAAATATTCTGATATTAATGGATGGATCTTACAGAATTCTCTACCAGGAAGTTTTCATATAGAATCCACATAGAACAGATAGATAGATACAAGGATAGTAGTTGGTTTGACAGCTTAGATTTACATGGATAGTTGGGTAGGTAGTCAATACATTGATAGTTAGATAGATAGTCGAGTACATGGATAGTTAGTTTGATATTAACAGATAGAGAGATGGATTAGTAAATGGATAGTTTGTTAGTCAGAATAAATAGATTCGTAGATACATGGTATAGTTAGTCAGACTCGTCAGACAGACATGATAGTATAGTACATGCACGGATATTTAAGTCAGTTAGTTATATAACATCTATTAAAGGCGATTTACAGCCTGTTTGAAGAGATAATTAACAACAAATTATAAGCAGGAAAAAACAATATTAAATGTATATTTCCACGTTTCAATCTAAATTACAATGGGTATAGTTATAACTAGATATGAAATCAAAAGATAATAAAAACAAATTAAACCAGAAACATTCTTTTACTGCACTATCTCTTGGTCTGAGCATGGATACTAAACTCATCTATGGATCTCGGACTCTGGACACACAACTCTGGACTCTCACATCTGGACATATGTAGACTCTGTAGACTCTTAGTGGACTATCGGTCATGTGGACTCGGAACGCCCTGGGTTATATTCATCCCATCTCCAGTAATGGTCGGCTCCATACTGAATACTGATCAATCTGCTGCAGTATACTTGTTTAGTAATGTACACTGGAGTACTGTACAGTGAACATGTGACCTCCACATGTACTACATACAGCTCATAGAGCCGGCTACAGGGGGGATGATAGTTCTCTACCTGTGCGTTCCCTTAGCTGTACTCTGCACTTACAACCGTTTACTAATATTGACATAATATAGGTTAGGCCAGAATCAACGTAAAATAAAAAAATATGCAGTATGCTCTCGGTACAGTTTATGGCCTATACAATTTGTAAGGATTAGCGTACATCATCACTCTATAAACTATAACCTCATTGGCCGGGTAGGATATCGGGGGGGGGGGGGTGTTTTTAGATTACTTTTTGGAAGGTTTACAAGCATAGAGAATAGAATATATAGAGAGGAATTAAAAGAATCTCTCGGTATGAATTTTTTCAGTCCCTTTCAGCCTGAAAGGGAGTTCAAAGTGTACAAATCATGTAAATGTTCACAAATTATATGCAGTAGAGTACATTAATACAGTATGTTCCCTAGACTATTCAGTTCAATTTCGAATTTTTTAAACTGTTGAATAAACTTTATAATGAATTAGGTGAATAAAAAACATCATTTGATTTATAGTTATAACGGAAAATCATCGTTTGGAAAGTGGAAGGCATAGAGTCTATGTGAAATGATCATTGGTCAATTATAAAACCAGCCTATTTCATAATTTGGTTTTCTTTTAACAATAATTTTAGATTTTCTATAAAATGATATTCCAGGGCCCAACAGGTTATAAAGCATAAATATGTGAAGTACACCTGCAGTATGGAAACTGTACAACAAAATGGCCGTTTCACACTTTTTTTTAGTAAATTCCTCTCTATATTCTATTCTCTATGTTTACAAGTTGTCTTCAGAAATAGAAACCATTATGGGTTTTACAAGTTAGATAGATAAATAGGTACGTTGATAGTTAGTCTGTTAGTCAGATAAGATAAGTAAATGAATAATAAGTTAGTGAGATAGTTTAATACATGTTAATTGGTCGGATAAATAGTACAGTACATGGCTGGATAAGTCAGAAAATGCATAGTCAGTCTTTTAGTTAGATAGCAAGATACACCAGTACAAGGTCTTATTGTGTTAAAATAATTCAGGCCAAGAAAACAAAACGCGCAAATACGGGGTACCAAATGGGGGATTTTTATATTGAACTTTATTGTTGTTTATTTATTGAACTTCTGACATATTAATTAACACTTGTTTCTTGGTGAAAATCCTGCGATAGCCTTCTTCATAATCAGGGTAACATACATTAAGTCAACAGCCATTCGAAAGTCTTTCTTTGGTACGGTGATAGGAGATTTTATCAATATAATGATGACCACTTTCGATTTCAATTTATATAAAGCTTTTTAACAGCATGGATACACAACAACATGGAAACAAAAAGCTGTAAATTAAAAAAAAATCTCTTTATTTACTTGTAAACTTGTAATTCGCAAAAGGCTTGATAACATATAAAACTTAAATAAAATGCCGTCTTCATTATATTGATATAATGGCCTACCACCGTATATTAAGTAATAAGTAGAAACATAGATCATTCATTTTCTCTCCATCCTATACCTTCTGACCCTGATCTAAATGTGTTAAAGCTCAACCTTCTCTTTCACTTTTAACCTTGAGAATCTTCAAACTGACCGATTTCCCCCAAACCTTCTAAGAGAAAGAAAAACATGATTAAAACAGGATTTTTTTTTGAAATTGAAAAAAAAGAACAACAATAAAAGTTTAAATTTTAACCCGATAATAATTAAAATAGGTTTTATAAGCACGGTTTCGTGGATTTGTCTCAAGTTTCATTGTATACAGTGCCCATGTTATATGGTCATATACAAAGCATTCCATCCTTGTAATTTCCAAGATCTCAACAAGATTATTTTGGCCTTCCGGATGTGTTTACTACGAAGGGTCTCCTAGAAGATAACAGGTAAAATATGCAGGATGAGCAAAACTCAGCACAATTTCTCATTAGTTGGTTTTGCAAAATTTATGTAACCGACTGCATACTTTGCAGAAAAAAATTTCTCATGCACGACTTGTTCTTTGTCATAAAGACAAAATCTATGGACGTAATTTTAAGCGACCCTCCATGTGGCATGCCCGATTCACAACAGTACCCCTGAAAGGTTTGTCCGATAAAATATGAATTAGATATCCTTGATTTTAATTTAAAAAACTGATTATTTTCAATTATGGGCTCTCTACAGAAATGATTTGCGCATTTGCTGCAAGAATACAATGTAGGAACTATAAGAATTAAAAACTTTTCCAGCATATAGTTGACTTTTTCCACGTTATTGACCAGATAAAGGTTTCAAGTGTTTCGATGTGAATCGAGTAAGTCCCGTTTTTAAATTGCGGCGACACTTAAATTACAACGAAAGTCAATTTTATTATACACGGATAAAAGTAAGTTTATCAAGAATAAATATACAATTAAAGCTGACGGAATTTGAAACTAGAATAGAGAAATCCAGCGAGTAATTATATCTGTAGGCTAGAAACAACTGTCCCTTTTTAGGTCAAGCCTATCAAGGTCAACTGTTGAATTTTGACGAGTACGGAGTGGGGAGACTTTAACGACCTTGGCATATTATACCACAGTAGCGTTTCTATTCAAACTTAGGTTTCATTGGCGGACAGTTCACATGCGACAGATTTAAAGCAGAAGAAGGACTAGGGACGATGAAAAATAAAATTTGTTGGCAGTTTCTTCAATAAAATCGATATTTATGACCCTTTTACGGCTATTTTTGACTAACTAACCAGAAATATGTTTAAAGAACTTGGTTTATTGAATCACAATCTGCAAGACAAAAAGAGAAGGTTAATTTTTGCGACAATACTAATACAACCTGGTGACCTCGCAGCACATCTACTACTTATCAGAGATATATTAAAGAAACTAGGTTTACTAATCAGGGATATATTGAAGAAACTGATTTACTAATCAGAGATATATTAAAGAAACTAGGTTTACTAATCAGAGATATATTGAAGAAACTAGGTTTACTAATCAGAGATATATTAAAGAAACTAGGTTTACTAATCAGAGATATATTAAAAAAACTATGTTGACTTCTCAAAGATATATTGAAGAAACTATGTTGACTTTCTAGAGATAAATAAAAAACAGCAGTCACCAGGTTTACTCAAATATATTATTTGGGTTTACTAATCACACATGTTACAGAAGATAATCAAGTACAAGGTGGCATTGGAGAATTTGTATTGATTCAGTAAATGTCAGACAAATTATTCGATAGTGGTTTTAAAATAATTTAGTCTTTGCAACCAGCTTTGATTTTATAATCCATATATCTTTGCAACCCAATTTCGTAGACATGAAATATTTCAAAATATAAATAGTCTAAGATTGAAATATATACCTTGGAAATATCGATGGTTTTTGTCAGCAGGTTGCAAAGATAGATTAGAAATTTGAGTTTGTGACAAAGAATCAGTTCCTTTAGCTTTATGTTTATTCATTACAACAAAATGGTAACTTAAAAATTATTTGATCTGCTCCGAAATAGAAATTGGTTTACAATCTTCAATATGTTTATCACAAAATATAAACTATAATATATTATGTTTCAACCTATAACCGATTGTTAACACCTAAAAAGTCGAAGCTCTGCATTTTTTTATAAACCATCTGAAAAAAATATTTCATTTAACATTGAACATCAAATTCAGATTTTATATTGAGCTCCAGTGGGAAAACCAAACATTACAAAAATAGGAGCAGGAACAGCAATAAGATTTCCATAGTTGAAATCTTGATGCCTGAGAAACCTTGAACCTTGAACTTGAAATCCTGACTCTAATTTGGAAAAGTATTCTCCACCTAGTTCCACCAGCTGACCGTTCTGGTTTTCTTCTTTTGTTCCATTAGGTTTAGATCTTTTAGTATACTTCCTTCTTTTTATTTTCGCGGTCTTGGATGCTTCAGGTCCTAGTTGGCTAACCTCCCTTGTCTCTGAGGCTCCTTGTTCTAGTTTGCTCGCCTCCATTGTCTCAGAGGCTCCTTGTTCTAGTTTGCTAGCTTCCTTCTCTGCCCAATCTGCCAACTGGTTCCTTAATTCTGAACCCTCCGATTCTACATGTAATCCCAAATAGTCCAGCTCATCGTTCCATCCTAATCCTCCAAAATCTTGGTTCCATTCCTTCTGATCCTTCTCCTCACCTTCCCATCCGTGTAATCTTGTCTCTTCAATCCATCCCATCCTACCTGTTTCTTGAATCCAACCATAGACAGGGAGAAGACTTTCATCAAACTGCTTTACATGCCATGTCTCTAATTGACTAAAATAAACGAGTTTAAACTTGATTTTCTCAATTATAAGCCGCCTACTTTTACTTCACTTAAAGTTCATCTTTGATATTGCGACATTAGTAAATCAACCTAATTTTACAATTAAAATTCTTGGCCTGGCATTTCCAAAATGTGGTCTGCCTCTTTTGTGCTTCCAATATTACAGTTATTTTGTGATTATTGTTTCAAGTATAAAAAGTGGTAACGAATGTACCGTAATTATTTCAAAGCTCAAATCATGTTTTCAATTTACTGTCATGTTTAGAGGAACATCCTGTCCAATCCATTTTCCAACTGGAAGGCACCTACGTAAACTTAGAGATATAAAATAAGAAACGTTAATAGTTGAAATTGCACCCCGCGACCGACGGGTTTCCTGACGCTCTGCCATCCATTATTTTGTAGCGCTTAGCTGTGACCCCACAGAATAAATTTTTAAAGGCTTTCCCGAAACATAATTTATTTTTGCCATGTAATTCAGTAAAAAAGTAAGCCAAGAAACCAAATAGATTATCAAGTACAATAGGTGGCAACAGAGAAATGGATTAATTATACACGACGTCACAAGTGTAAAATATAACAAGGAAAACGAAATTTTCTCACATTATTTGACATGTTTTTCGAGATTAAATAAAAACAAAAAATAAATAACGCATAAATTGTACCTTTTTCATTGTAAAATAAGCTCTCTATTCTAAAATTATCACTATTATTAATATTTTTGTCTGACAAAATACTGAGTTGATACTTGTGACGTAAGAATACAACTGTACTGAGAGTGCACAAATACTACGTTGCCATCTATTGTACTTAACAATCTATTTGCAAGAAACTATTAAAGGTGTATTACTAACCTCAGCTTGTCTGGGACTTCAAGCATCTCATAAAGAAATTGATTGTATGATTTCATTAGAGCAAGTCTTTTTTCCCCTTCTTCCAAAAACCTGCGAAAGATTAATCTTTACGTACATATATACTTTGCTCCTCTCTTGGTTTGTCTGACTGAACTGATCGGGCCCAAATTGTGTGTGGGACCTCACTTGACCCCAGGGAAGGCGTAATGATGCTAAAAATTACAAAAATTTGCCTCCAATTATTTTTGATTTTAGTAAAATTTTAAAAATGCGCGAAATAATAAATATTAAATCCACGATTTTTTTTGAAATTTATATTGTACAATGAGAAGATGTTCACAGATAGTGCCACTTAGAAGATGGGCGCAAAGCGTCCTAAAATCCTAGTAGTATATAAATGCTTAGAGGAATATTTGTTTCAGAACTGAGACTTTAAGAGGAGAGCAATAGCATATTCTAGTATTGATAATACCTATGATGGTATTCTTCAGCAGTAGTATGATGAGATCTATAAATGCTTAGAGGTATATTTGTTTCAGAACTGAGACTTTAAGAGGAGAGCAATAGCATATTCTAGTATTGATAATACCTATGATGGTATTCTTCAGCAGTAGTATGATGAGATCTATAAATATTCATTTTCTTCTGTAGTTTCTTTATTCTTAAACTCATCTTTATTTTTATCTTTTTATCTAAAACACAATAAAATAACACTGTTAACACAAGAATATTTTTAAAATCAAATAAAAATTACAACAGACATAATCTCTCGTTTACATATTACAAGTAATGTTGTTTAATTTAAGAGTAGTCTCATTGCACATGATACAAGTAACATTATTTAAACATGCATATTCTCGACTCTGTAGTGAGGACAAAACAATTTTTGAATTTTGATAAAAACGATTATTTACAGCATTTTAGTTAAAAACAAAATTTTACATATTACAAAGATTTAGCTGGTGTTCACATAATAATAAATATATATTTTTGGTTCAAAAGTATTTAACTAGGTTTTTACTTCAAGGTCTTTTTGGGTTTGTGAGGGCACTTATTTGCATTAAATACAATATTAGAATAACTCAAGTGCTGGTATATCCAGGAATCTACTCCCTGGTATCCAGTGCTGGTATAGGAATCTACTCCTATGTATTCAGTGCTGGTATATCCAGGAATCTACTCCCTTGTATCCAGTACTGGTATAGGAATCTACTCCTCTGTATTCAGTGCTGGTATATCCAGGAATCTACTCCCTTGTATCCAGTACTGTTATATCCAGGAATCTACTCCTCTGTATCCAGTGCTGGTATATCCAGGAATATACTCCCTTGTATCCAGTGCTGGTATATCCAGGAATCTACTCCTCTGTATCCAGTGCTGGTATATCCAGGAATCTACTCCTCTGTATCCAGTGCTGGTATATCCAGGAATATACTCCCAGCTGTATCCAGTACTGGTATATCCAGGAATCTACTCCTCTGTATCCAGTGCTGGTATATCCAGGAATATACTCCCCTGTATCCAGTGCTGGTATATCCAGGAATCTACTCCTCTGTATCGAAAGAACAAATCCTTTGTCCTGAGATGACCGGTTGAACCCCGCACGTGATGGGATGATATTTGTTTTTACTCGGCTTATTATCAATCTCCAGAACATTCCTAGAAAACGGCGTAGTCGAGTTTAAAAAAAGAAATGTACTGATAAGTTCAATGATTCATTATGTTTCTTCACCATAAGTCCGATTTTTCTCATCTTCAGCTAAAAAGCTTATTTATGAACATTTGTTAAAGATTAATTTGAACTTTGGAAAAAAAATCAATTTTCAAAGAATGAGTATCAAAAACAGATTGCAAGTTAAATTTACATTTTTTATTACTTTCTCATATCTCATTTATAGTATATACCCCTGACATTTCCCACAAGTGCAGTGGCTTATTAATGTGACAAAATTATAAAATAATGAATCTTAAACCCCAACTTAACTAGATAGTTTACCTGTGTGCCTCTATAAACTTATTTATATTGGTTTTCAGCCTATACGCTGACACCACATTCTTCCCTTGACTAGAATAAATAATATAAAACAAGATTATTTAGATTTCTAAGATAATGATTTTGGAAAATTTAAAATACAACCTTAAATATTTCACATCTAGATTATTTCCTCTAAAATAATTCATATTTTGAAATATCTAAGGTCTACGATATTTGGTTACAATGATATCTGGTTATAAAACCAGAGTTTGTGGTAAAAACTTAATTTCTACAGAACATATTAATACATATTTGTCATCTATGTACTTACCTGTACAGGTTGTGGTATCTTATATACAAACCAACACTTGTACTTACCAGTACAGGTTGTGATATACAAATCAAAGATACTGATTAAACCAAGCATTATGTACTTACCAGTACAGGTTGTGGTATCTGATATACAAACCAAAGATACTGATTAAACCAAGCATTATGTACTTACCAGTACAGGTTGTGGTATCTGATATACAAACCAAAGATACTGATTAAACCAAGGACGGAGAGAAGGTTAGCACTGAAACAATTCTTATTCTTAATTTGCATTGTGTAATATGCGATTAGCTGAGAAATTAAAAAAAAAACACGTTGATAAATGGTTATGAATTTTGAATTAAAATTAAAAAAGCTGAAAGCTGCAATTCTTAAGAATAGGCGTGCGTATAGTTGTTTTCCATATTATATTTAAAGAAAGTGAACTTGTAAACTTTAAATTATGAAATATGAAAAAGAATGTCTCTCTGGTGTCTAGACTAATGTAGGAAATTATGAAGAAAGTGAACTTGTAAACTTTAAATTATGAAATATGAAAAAGAATGTCTCCCTGGTATCTAGGAGAATGTAGGACAATACGAAAAAAAGAGAGTTTTCATCCTTCTCAATATATTCATCGATAGTTTTCTCGGAGAAATGTGTCATTCCAGATATACTTACTCCAACAACGAAAACCTAGAAATAAGAAATTGTCTTAAAGAATATTAAAAATTGTTAACAAAACTAGATAAATCTAGGAAAACACAGAAATAAGAAATTATCTTAAAGAATATTAAAAATTGTTAACAAAACTAGATAAATCTAGGAAAACCTAGAAATAAGAAATTATCTTAAAGAATATTAAAAATAGTCATCAAAACTAGATAAATCTAGGAAAACCTAGAAATAAGAAATTATCTTAAAGAATATTAAAAATAGTCATCAAAACTAGATAAATCTAGGAAAACCTAGAAATAAGAAATTATCTTAAAGAATATTAAAAATAGTCATCAAAACTAGATAAATCTAGGAAAACCTAGAAATAAGAAATTATCTTAAAGAATATTAAAAATAGTTATCAAAACTAGATAAATCTAGGAAAACCTAGAAATAAGAAATTATCTTAAAGAATATTAAAAATAGTTATCAAAACTAGATAAATCTAGGAAAACCTAGAAATAAGAAATTATCTTAAAGAATATTAAAAATAGTTATCAAAACTAGATAAATCTAGGAAAACCTAGAAATAAGAAATTATCTTAAAGAATATTAAAAATAGTTATCAAAACTAGATAAATCTAGGAAAACCTATAAATAAGAAATTATCTTAAAGAATATTAAAAATAGTCATCAAAACTAGATAAATCTAGGAAAACCTAGAAATAAGAAATTATCTTAAAGAATATTAAAAATAGTTATCAAAACTAGATAAATCTAGGAAAACCTAGAAATAAGAAATTATCTTAAAGAATATAAAAAATAGTTAACAAAGCTAGATAAATCTAGAAAACCTAGAAATAAGAAATTATCTTAAAGAATATTAAAAATAGTTATCAAAACTAGATAAATCTAAAAAACAAAGAAACATTAAAAGAAGTTGAGTCTTTGCCACAAACTCTGATTTTCTAATCACTATATCTTTGGAACCAAATGTTGCATACCTTATATATTTCAAACTATGAATTCTGTTAGATCAAATAATCTGAGTTTGAAATATCAAAGGTTTACAACATCGAGTTCTAAAGATATTGTGGTTTAAATATTTGATTTTGTTCCAAAGACTCAATTCCTTTAATTAAAAAGTATTTTTCATCAAAATCCTGCAAATTTTTTTTGTATGGAAAATCTAATAAGATTGTTTAAAGGGAGTGTTTGCTGAAAATGAAATAGGGGATAGATCATTTGAATTTTGATGAAGAGTAAACATTTTAGCTAATATTCTACAGCAAGCAAAATGACTTAGTTCTTAGAAAAATGTTAAACATTCCCTTAAATTGTTTTTTTTTTCTGACAATATTTTTTTGACAATCAAGTCTTCTTCTTTGCTCCATTCACCACAAATTACTGCTTTGAAAAAAACTGAAATATATTATTCTCAAAGTAAGAATCTAATTCGCTCATTTTCGGTTAATAAATACATTCTTTAAAATCAGTATTTGTTAAATAGTTTCAGGTCAAAGATTTGTCTATTCTTGAGATTAAGCACTAGACTTTTAGGGCGCTTATTTTCTTTTTCAACTTTTAATTGTGTCTTTATCTATGAGCGTCTTTTCTTTGTACGTATAAAATGTTTTTATTTTTAATTTGCGGATTTCATCATACTTTTTAGTGCATTTAAAAAATTTACAAAATTAAATAGTTTAAGGAAGATTACATATTTAAAGTCTAATTGGCCATAAACCTTCCCTGGGGCCACGTGAGGTCCCACACAAAATTTGGGCTTGATCGGTTCAGCCATTTTAACGTTTATTGGATACGAACAAACAGACACAATGACAGACAAGCAAAGTATATTTATAAATTGGAACTTCTCGAACACTCCCTTAAACTGAACATTAAGGTTGTGACCTGAAAGACAAAGAATGAATAGTCCCTTATTCTTGTTGAAGTTATGAAACTAAGGAACGGTCCAACAAACTGAATCTTCAGAATCCACTAGAATAGAAATGTTATATTATTTTATCTATTATTTAATGTTTTGATCAGCATCAACTTATGAACAGCAAGCTCTGAAACAGACTAAGAATAAAAGAGCAAGAAACATTCCATCTAATTTCAAGTAATTCTTAATTTATAGAGTTCCCTGTCCGATTCGCAATGGTACACTTGATAAAGAATAAATATTCATATCTATCTGTTTAAAAATTTACTATTTTCAATTGTGGTTTCTCTGTAAAATTGACTTGCGCACAGAGACAATGGTGGAAATTGCCAAAATTGCATGCGCACAGAGACAATGGTGGAAATTGCCAAAATTACATGCCTTTCAAGCTAGAAGAACGAAAGTTTTTTTTAGCGGCACCGTTGTGAATCAGGCATTCCCAATAAATTAGGGTTATTTAAAGACAGTCCTATAAACAATTTACACTTCGTAGATTTCAAAATTGAAATATATTAATCCCACCCTCCCATTTACCTTTCTCATCCTCAGAGTGAAGAGAGTCCTGACGAGTGTGATGACGAGGGGGATGAAGAGATAGATGTTCGACATGTATGCAAAGCTACTGTGAAAACATAGCCGGGTCTAATGTATTAATATTCAACAGATTTATTCTTATTCTTTTTATATAAATATTCACTTATGTTCTTTTTTAAGGAAAAGTCTTTAAAGGATTCGACCCCTATGCCATTCCTTTTTCCTTCAGTGTGTTGAGGATAGGATTAAAATTCAAATAACTGTTTAACAGAAAGTTTTATAAAACAAGCTTGGTAATTAGAGCCCCATTTTCTTTAAACTTAGTTCAGTCGGATCATTTCTCCCGGCGGAGTTTTAAATTTATTATGGTTTAAACTCATGCCCATAACCTTTTTTGACCTAAAAAATTAGTAAAAATCGATTATCAAATGATCAAAAGTATCAATCTTTGAATCTCCCTTTTCACAGTTCTCTTGGTGATGTAAGATGGGTCCAATATGTCTATCCTCGCCCTCCTCCTCCTCCTGGGTAGTTCTATTAACCATGCTCTCTATCCTTGACACAACCTCCACCAAGAGGTTCATCTCTTCTTGCGTCGGAGGCTGTTGAACTACTATCTTCTACAATACAAAATAGTGGTTGCTAAATACACATAGGAGGCTGTTGAACTACTATCTTCTGAAATACAATATAGAGGTTGCTACATACACATAGGAGGCTGTTCAACTACTATCTTCTACTATACAATATAGAGGTTGCTGCATACACATAGGAGGCTGTTGAACTACTATCTTCTACAATACAATATAGAGGTTGCTACATACACATAGGAGGCTGTTGAACTACTATCTTCTACAATACAATATAGAGGTTGCTACATACACATAGGAGGCTGTTCAACTACTATCTTCTACAATACAATATAGAGGTTGCTACATANGACAATTTTTCAATGAGTTTTATACTATATTACGTAAATTTTAGTATTTGCGAAAATAAATAAATAGCCATGAATATGCGGTAACAGTTTTAAAGAGTTCCATATAATCATTTAATTAAAAAACTAAATATCTGCAACATTCCATTATATGAAAGTGAAGAATACGACATTTGATGAATTCTTTCGATGTATTCGTTATTAAGGGTTTCACTGTACATAAACATAGAAGGGAGGTACAACTACTTCCTTCTACAATACAATACAGTGGTTGCTACATACACATAGGGGACTGTTTAACTACTTACTTCTACAATACAATATAGTGGTTGCTACATACACATAGGGGACTGTTTAACTACTTACTTCTACAATACAATATAGTGGTTGCTACATACACATAGGGGACTGTTGAACTACTTCTTTCTACAATACAATATAGTGGTTGCTACATACACATAGGGGACTGTTGAACTACTACCTTCTACAATACAACACAGTGCTGTTGCTACATACACGTAGGGGACTGTTCAACTACTACCTTCTACAATACAATAAAGTAGAGGCTACATACACATATGAGGGAAGTACAACTACTTCCTTCTTCAAAACAATATAGTGGTTGCTACATACACATAGGACCCCCTGTACATCTAAATGATAGCACAAGATAGAATTACTAATTAATTACCCTTGTAATAAAGATGATAACATGATTGTAGACAATTACAGCGAGAACTAGGATCAAAATAATAAACTGCCAGATAGAACTGTTCTCTCGAGTCATTGCAAGAACATACACATGAGGGAGAATACCTAGAACAAGGAGAATAGAAGTTCATTATTAATAGAGAATATACAGTGATAGGTCTATCTACATAAGACAAAGACGTTAATTTTATGCGCCATTACTGATACAACTTAACGACTTTGTAACTCCCCCAGTTAACATGAAAAATATGAGAATTTCAAAACACACGTCAGTATAAATAATTAACTTTGAATTAGTTAAGACAGCAAAGGACTTTTAATTAATATAGCTTTGTTTCTAAATGGCTTCGATACAAATACGTTAATATGCGTTTTTTAAACATTCAGGAGACTATACATATTACTAAAATAGATTCTCTAAAAGTGTTCTATAACTAAACAGTTGGTTTGGTTTCGTTCAGACTTATATCTTCTGTCAGATTCAAATTTCATTAAGTAAAACCTAAAAACTGACAGAAAATGAAATTTTGTATATCTTTTTTAAAGCCTCCTAAGCCAAAAATCCTAGAATCCCATAACAGCGAAAAATAACAAAACCCAACATTACATACAGATTTAAGATTGGTAAACTGTGTAACAAAGTGAGAATTTTGTGATTTTTTAATAAAGCAAATAGTAGTATCTATAGTCTGAAAATCCGTTTATTAAAGGGAGTGAACGGGAATGTATGGTAGTTAAACTGAGAATGTAGTATAGCAGAGAATTTATTTAGGATTCATTTGAAACCTAAAAAACGTTTTAATGGTGTATAATTACAAAGTTTGAGCGCAAAGTCGACATTCCATTGGGTTGTTACGTTCATAAGAATCGGTTTTTTTTTAAAATAATTAAATAAAGTTAACTAAAAAGTAAAAAAATTCTACATATTTCTCAATTGAAATTTTCTCAATAAATCAATAATCAATTAATTCTTTTTCATCATTATAATGAATTTCTTATTCATTATGAATTTGTTCGCAGATTTCTTCATATTCTTCAAATGTCGTCTTTTCAATAAAAATTCCTGAAAATCTTAAGAAAATGTTTGTAAACAATGAGACATTACAGAAACCAATAACTGAATAAGATAACTTACTTTCGATGATAATAGTTAATTTTTATTTTCTTATCCTGTTCCTAAACAATTAATTAGTTTACTGTAGAATTATTGCTACATTTTTCGTCGTCATTGATGAATAATGACTAGTAAAAATTTCTCCACAATACAGTACATTCTATTAATAAAATTCCACCGTTCAAACATATTTTTGAGTGACATAATTTATGAATAAGAACATAACAAAATGTTTACCTTGACATGTAACAATAAACAAAATAACATGAACAAGTCTAGCAGATAATCTGTCCTTCTCTGGAATAGTGTCTCCGCTCATGATACGAACTAAGGAGTTAAAATCCAGAATCTATAATTAAAGTTAAAGTGTACACTTTATATTTTCTACTTTAAAAATTATATTTAAACCCGTTGTGGAAAAAATATAATTCTTCTTGTGTACAAGATAAACTTTTGTATTTGTAGGTTTGCGAAGTGATATAATTTTATATAAGTAAAAAAATATAGCAAAAAGACAAAAAAATCTTTGTTTAAATTAATAAATAACCTGTAATTGTCCTGAGTATACAATAGCAAGGATTCTCAGCAGAATTCCAGCCCAAAGTATGCAGTGCATACTAGACAAATAGTCATTTAGACTAGTCGTTAAACATATAACCTTCACAAATAATCATTTAGACTAGTCGTTTAACATGCAGACTTGACAAAAAGTCAATTAGACTAGTCGTTAAACATATAGACTTAACAAATAATCATTTAAATTAGTCGTAAAACTTGACAAATAGTCATTTAGACTAGTCGTAAAACATACAGACTTCCCAAATAGTCATTTAGGTTAGTCTTTAAACATACAGACTTACTTCACAAATAGTCAATTAGACTAGTTGTAAAACATTTAGACATCACAAATAGTCATTTAGACTAGTCTTTAAATATATAGACTTGACAAATAGTCATTTAGACTAGTCATTAAACATATATACTTGACATATGAACATTAAGACTAGTCATTAAACATGATACACTTGACAAATAAACATTTGGACTAGTTGTTAAGTACATAGACTAGACAAATGAACATTTAGATTTCACTCCTAGTCGTTAAATATATAGACTAGACAAATGAACATTTCGGTTAGTCGTAAAATAAATAGGATTGATAAATAGTCATTTAGACTAGAAGGCAAACATATAGACTTGAAATATGAACATTTAGACTAATCGTTAAATATATAGAATTGATAAATTTATTTGGACTAGTCGTAGCTTAGTCAATAAATTAACATAGTCTAGTCAAAAAATAAAACATAGTTTAGTCAATATATAAAACATAATTTAGTCAAAAAATAAAACATAGTTTAGTCAGTATATAAAACATAGTTTAGTCAAAAGATAAAACATAGTTTAGTCAATATATAAATCATAGTTTAGTCAATAAATTAAACATAGTTTAGTCAGTATATAAAACATAGTTTAGTCAAAAAATAAAAAATAGTTTAGTCAGTATATAAAACATAGTTTAGTCAAAAAATAAAGCATAGTTTAGTCAATATATAAAACATATTTTCGTCAAAAAATAAAACATAGTTTAGTCAGTATATAAAACATAGTTTAGTCAATATAAAAAACAAAGTCTAGTCAAAAAATAAAACATAGTTTAATCAAAACTAAAACATAGTTATGTCAATAGATAAAACATGATTAGTCAATAAATAAAACATAGATTAGTCAATACATAAAAACATAGATTAGTCAATTTATTAATCAATAAATTAAACATGAGTAGTAAATTAATTAAACATATATTAGTCAAGATGATAGAGTAGTCAATAAATTAAACGTAGATAAGTCAATATAAAACATAGTTTAGTCAATAAATAAAACATAGATCAGTCAATAAATAAAACATAGAGTAGACAATAAATAAAACATAGATTAGTCAACAAATTAAACATAGTTTAGTCAATAAATAAAACATAGATTAGTCAACAAATTAAACATAGTTTAGTCAATAAATAAAACATAGATTAGTCAATAAATTAAACATAGTTTAGTCAATAAATTAAACATTGAACAGTTCATAAAAAACATAGATGAGTCAATAAATAAACTTTTTTACAAACTTTTGACATAACTTTAAATTCTCAATGAATATAAAAACAAAGAAAGAGGACGGTACACAAAAGAATGTAAATTCTTTGTTCAATGAATACTGAACTGTTCTTACCCAAGAATAAGGTTGCAGGAGATACGAGAAGGGGGTTCAAGCATATTCATCTCTCTACACCAGGCATAATTCATCTCAGCTTATTAATTAAAGGCAGTGCTTAGGATCCGGATCATAAACAAGGTTTTAGCTTTCTGAGTCAGGATCCACAAAAATATATGAATCCTTGGATCCGGATCCAAGGGGCAAAATATCAACCAAAAACTGAAATAAATAACTTTTTTACTCTCAAAAGCCAAATTTGAACTGTTGAAAAGAGAGCAGATTATTAACATTTCCTGATATCTGAATGGGTCACAAAAATTAGCGAAAAAAGAAGAAAAATAAATTGACAATTCTTCTTGTTAAAAAAAAAATCATTAAATCTTAAAAATGTTCATGTATGACCTGGACCCGGGTCTGGATTAATTTTTTCCAGGATCGGGATCCGCATCAGAATTTTATGGATTTCATTTTTTGTCATTTTTTTTATATCTACAAGTCTGAAATTGAGCCCATTGAATCAAACATTATACGTAAATTTTAAAAATTTAAAATTAAATTTCATAAGTGTCTACAGATCCTTATTCTCCGTTTGTTTTGAGACACCCTGCATATTGTTAGATCTTCTTATAAAATTTAAGCATTTTTAAACATTTACCAATACTGCACACTAACTAGACCACTTTTTACGATTACATAATACAGTATTTTTGATTATTAAAGTATAAAGAAAAATATTCTCGATCTGGTTTTCATTTGCATAGTTAAATATTGACAAACACTTTATTTCCCTTATCACTAGAGTGTTTCCCTTATCTCTATAGGATTTCCCTTATCCCTATAAGGTTTCCCTTATCCCTATAGGATTTCCCTTATGACTATAGTATATCCCTTATCCCTATAGTATATCCCTTATCCCTATAGTATATCCCTTATCCCTATAGTATATCCCTTATCCCTATAGTATATCCCTTATCCTTATATAGGATTTCCAAATTGCAATCGGCCTTCAAAGCGCCCCTAAAGCCTAGTATTCAAAATATGTTTTTGTTTTTTATTAAATAAATCCAAAATTTTTAAGTTTTCCATTTTTGTTTGTTATGAAAAAAGACGTTTGGACACGTCACTCGCTATATAAAGCTCAGATGTCGAAAATGTCTACATTTAAGATCAATAACATTTGTTCTAATGTTAATCTACAAAAAATTAAATCAAACCCCGGAAATCGAGTTTTTCCCCTGATAATTTCTTTTCAAAAATCTAATAAAAAAGGAAGTGAGATCTTTCTTTCTTTCGTTCCAGCATTTCATGTAAAACTCGCAAGGATAAGACTATAAAGACGAACTAAAACTTTTAAACTATCACAACCCTCATGTTAGTCTTCTATCTTAAATATATCTTGAAAAAGAAAGAAACAAGTTTAAAGTTGCGCTGACAAAACATGAATGTAAAGAAACATTCCGGACAGTCGTTTCTGCACAAAAAATATTTTACAAATATCATTGCGCACTTTATCCGGGTAACGCTGAAAGTCTACTGTCAAACCAAATTTAATCTATTAATGCTATTTACTTAAATTTATAAGATGCATCAACTTAACAATAACATCTTGAAGAATAGGAAAGTACGGATAAAATTTTATCGACAAACTTGGGTTTCCAGGACCAATCATTATACTGGAGAATGTTTGACAAAAGCGTTAGAAATAAACTTCTTAAAAGGACTGTACATGAAAAATGAAAGAGGGTTTAGGATGAAACCTGAGAATCTCAGGCGTTAAACGATACATATAAAACATCTATCTGATGTTCCTGTCTCGAGAAGTTGATATATAACTGTGTTTTGTCATTCTTTTTAGGAAATCCAATATTCAACAATCTTTTTATGTAAAGAATTTATAAAATTAAACTAGCTGTAGTGCCCGGCGTTGCCCGTGGAAAAAATGTTTAAAAAACAAAGTTTGAAAAAAAAAATTTGAAAAAATCGAATATTATTTAGCCTATGTCACCCCCAGGCTACTCATGAGTGTCCACAAAAAATGTCAGCCCATTCGATCCAGCCATTTGGCCGGCTATAGGGAAAATATTTACGAATGTCTTGTTTTATTATATAGATAAAGTCTGAAAAGTTTAGAATGAAATATTTATCCATACCAATAATATAACATAAAATGTTTAATAAGCATATTTAATACTCTGTCATATCTGGAGTTCTCTATGTAGAGGTTGGAGTAGAACTCTGGAGATCTGGAGTTCTCTATGTTGAGGTTGGAGTAGAACTCTGAAGGTCTGGAGTTCTGTATGTAGAGGTTGGAGTAGAACTCTGAAGGTCTGGAGTTCTGTATGTAGAGGTTGGAGTAGAACTCTGAAGATCTGGAGTTCTGTATGTAGAGGTTGGAGTAGAACTCTGGAGATCTGGAGTTCTCTATGTAGCGGTTGGAGTAGAACTCTGAAGATCTGGAGTTCTGTATGTTGAGGTTGGAGTAGAACTCTGGAGATCTGGAGTTCTGTATGTTGAGGTTGGAGTAGAACTCTGGAGATCTGGAGTTCTCTATGTAGAGGTTGGAGTAGAACTCTGAAGATCTAGAGTTCTTTATGTAGAGGTTGGAGTAGAACTCTGAAGGTCTGGAGTTCTGTATGTAGAGGTTGGAGTAGAACTCTGGAGATCTGGAGTTCTCTATGTAGAGGTTGGAGTAGAACTCTGGAGATCTAGAGTTCTGTGTGTTGATGTTGGAGTAGAACTCTGGAGATCTGGAGTTCTTTTTGTTTACTGTTGAGGATGTAGTAGAAGGGATGTCCTAAATAAAAATATATGTTAAATCTGTTATTTTGTTTCTTGAGGAATTTTAGCTAAGAACTGGAGCTACAAGTCCCCTAGTACTTTTGTAGGAGTAAAAAACATAAAATATAAAATATTACCACATTACCCTAGAAATTAGAATCATGCTGTTCCTTCTCAAACCTCATTAGCTCCTCTATCATGGATGCAGGTTGAAATCCAAACCTGGAGAAAATTAAAAATAAAATATTTATAAATACGCAGATTTTCAATAAACACACATAAACACTAAAGACATATAAACACTAAACACATATAAACACTAAACACATATAAACTCTAAACACATATAAACACTAAACACATATAAACACTAAACACATATAAACTCTAAACACATATAAACACTAAACAAACATAAACACTAAACACATATAAACTCTAAACACATATAAACTCTAAACAAATATAAACACTAAACACAGATAAACACTATAACCACAAATTAAAACTAAACACTGATTTTTAGCTGATAACTGGAGCTACCAGTCCCCTATCAAATATAATTTTATAAGCACTGTTTTAATGCTTATAAAATTATATTTAACATTGACACAAGGAGGCATATTGCTTCATTAATTTTTATTTTTATGTCAAATTATGCTAAACTTGTATCAAAACTTATTTATCATCATATATGCATTAAGAATAAATGATAAATAAGCTGGGTTTCATACCCGCTCACTGTATTCTGTGTTGCTGGCAAATTGTTATCAGCTAAGAACTGAGCGAGTAATAATTAAAGTTTAAATAATGTTAATATACAATCTGTTTGTAATTTTTTTGATTAAGTATAATATACATTTGTCTATAATGTACCCCGTCACATTTAGTACTCATGTATATTATTCTGAATTCAAAAAAATTAACATTGAGGGGAAAACTGAGTTGAATTTGAAGAATAATTAAGTTTTAGAAATATACATATGTATATATAATGTACCTCGTCACATTTTATACATGTGTATATTATACTTCATTAAAAATTATAAAAAATACAAACAGTGAATCTTGACCAGGCTGTGAAGGCTTGACTAGGTTGACCGGGAGCTAGAGAACAGTGCTGGGAATAAACCCAGATGCTGGTTTATTCCATCAAGTTGAATCAGGAAGCTACGACATCGACGATATGGGGGACAAGCTGCTAGGCTTTGAAGAAGTGAAGAGCGAAATAATGCAGACAAGCTGAAATTAATCATATTTAGAAAAATATTCAGGCATTTTTCAGACATTAAAGATAAAATTTGTGCTCTAAAATATGTTTTCAAATGAAAAACAAATATAGAACACAAAATACCTCTCCATCTTGGATTGTTCAACTGATCTACAACCACTAGATTGAAGGATCAGTTGTCTTCCAATAGAAGAAGTTACATTAGTCTAAAATATCATTGTTTAATGATATTGAACTAAAAATAATGTCATAAAAATAGAATATAAAATCAATATTTCCCCTAAAAGTATGAATATTTACCTCAATTATTAGCGGAGAGGAAGTTCTACTGAACTTTACATTATCCGGCAGCCATTGAACTCCAAGAGTAGGTTTAAACAGAAAGGCTGTTAACAATGCTTCTTTCTTCTTTTCCGCCGTAGCAGCATTGAGCAGACATTCTCGTGGTGGTTGGAACACCTTGAGAATACTCTCAGAGGTAGACAGATTCGGCATTTTCGGATTTTCTTCAAGTTGAGAGTGCACCTTCTCCTTCAAAGGTTGAAGTAAAAGTGAGCATTTTCTCGGATTTGCCCGGATTTTCCCGGATTTCCCCCCGATTTTTCCCGCATTTCTTGAAAAAAGTGTACTATGGGGGGAAATACGTTTATCGTTAAATACCGATATATGGCTATTTTAACAACATTTTTAGAAATTATTTTTTAGGAAATGCATTAAATAATCAAAGCATTTATTATTAACCAACTTTTATACTTGTATTTGTCCATTTACGACGACAATTATAATATAAATTGTGAAAACTCTTTGATTTGATTTGATTAACCAGATATATTTTAGATATATTACAAAATATACATGAAAGATATTCTCAAATATTCTTGAAATATATTCCTAGCAGAATATTATTCTACCGCACAGAACAGAATGTTTTTTTTAAATTTAGAATTACTTTGCAATTTTTATAATTTCATAATATTTTGCAATGTTTTCAGTTTTGCGACTCTTTCCGCATGGTTTAAGGCATAAATATTAAAAATCTATTTTTGTTTTGTCATGAATATTTTATTTACGATTTATTTTAAAGGACCCTAGTCGGGAGCATGATTTAAATAATTCTCTGTATTCCTGTCTATATACATACAGAAAGCTGTAGAATAAGATTATGATTTCCATTTAAAGATAGAAACAACGATACCAATTAAATCTTTATCTGATCAAATCTTTAAAAGATACTTTTAGCTTGAAAAGTGTTTAATTCTGACAATCTCCTTCATAGTGTTTCTCAAGCAGATTCCACAATAAAAAATATCAACTTTCCAAAAAGATTATTTTTATTTCATCGTATCAAGTGTTTAAGTGTACTGTTGAGAATCTATTACTGGAGGGTCACTTGAAATTTCATCTACAGTCCCTTTAATACAGTAAGGACCAGAAAAATGTGCAATGTATGTCGACATTTTTCTTCCTATTACTTAATAAGTTTTGCCAAGTATTTTTAATTTTTAAATAATGCAAATGGTATATCTCTCAAAATGTTTAGACCACTTATTTAGAAATAGTTTAGTTGCAAAATCGACAATTATTTTAATATATTCTGGTTCTCACTGTGAATATAATTCAATTAGATATCAATCAATATTTATTATTAAAATTAATCTCCAATGAAAAAATAGAATTTAGACTTTATAAAAACATTTGACTCTTAGAATAGAATATAATAGAGCGGAATTTAAACAATCCCTCGGTATGAATTTTGTCAGTCCCTTTCAGCCTGAAAGGGAGTTCAAAGTGTAAATGTTCACAAATTATACGCAGTACATCACACTAATACAGTATGATCCCTGGACATATCCATTCCAATATTTTTGTATCATTGCCGTGCAATTTTTGTAACATTGCCGTGTAATTTTTGTAACATTGCCGTGCAATTTTTGTAACATTGCCGTGTAATTTTTGTAACATTGCCGTGCATTTTTTGTATCATTGCCGTGTAATTTTTGTATCATTGCCGTGCAATTTTTGTATCATTGCCGTGTAATTTTTGTATCATTGCCGTATGATTTTTGTATCATTGCCGTATGATTTTTGTATCATTGCCGTGTATATTTTTGTATCATTGTCGTGCAATTTTTGTATCATTGCCGTGTATATATTTGTATAATTGCCGTGTACTTTTTGTATCATTGCCGTGTACTTTTTGTATCATTGCCGTGTACTTTTTGTATCATTTCCGTTTAATTTCTGTAAAACCTATACTGTTGCAATGCAATGTAATCTCCTCACTTCAAAATAAAGTAAATTGCATGTAATATTGAAAGCTTAAACATTTTTAATTCTAAAGTTTTGAATTTCTAAAATGTAACCGGAAACATTGGCTGTTTTCTTTCTTGTGCGTAAAATCAAAACATGGGGAGATACAAGGTCATAAAGCTGTACCAGTGATGTTGCATACAATTGACAATACATATAGTTGTTCAAAGAATTTTGACTACTGAGGATCGTCATGAGTCGTGTAACAATTATGTTTAGTATAATTCTTTTTTAATAAAATGTGAAGTTTAAAAGCTGAAATATATATATATATATATATATATATATATATATCTAAGTAAGTCTAGCAAATGTTCTATTGACATGTATATATATATTTTTATATAAAAAAGAAGTATTCAACATATGATTTGAATTTTTATTGTATCAACATTATGTTTCTTGCTATGCAATCTTCAGGATGTATGTATGAATATCTGTTAGCTATAGCTGGCGAAACGGCTATACCGAATTTGCTGACATTTTTTATTACTCATGAGTATATTCTGCGGGCAACGCCGGGTATTTTCTTCAGCTAGTATTTCATTTAAAAAATATTTATCCGATTTTTTTAACATCTAAAATAAGGATCAAACATTAATCTCTATCTTATTCTGACCTGGAGGGATAACTTCGGGATCAAATATTAATCTCAATCTTATTTAGACCTTGAGGGATAACTTCGGGATAAAGCATTAATCTCTATATTATTTAGACCTGGAGGAATAACTTCGGGATTAAATATTAATCTCTATCTTATTCAGACCTGGAGGGATAACTTCGGGATTAAACATTAATCTCTATCTTATTCAGACCTGGAGGGATAACTTCGGGATTAAATATTAATCTCTATCTTATTTAAACCTGGAGGGATAACTTCGGGATTAAATATTAATCTCTATCTTATTTAGACCTTGAGGGATAACTTCGGGATCAAATATTAATCTCAATCTTATTTAGACCTTGAGGGATAACTTCGGGA
This sequence comes from Eurytemora carolleeae, assembly GCF_000591075.1. Lineage (NCBI taxonomy): Eukaryota > Metazoa > Arthropoda > Copepoda > Calanoida > Temoridae > Eurytemora > Eurytemora carolleeae. Next base: position 60,765 of record NW_019397010.1, on the reverse strand, counting down.
TAAAGCATTAATCTCTATCTTATTTAGCCCTGGAGGAATAACTTCGGGATTAAACATTTATCTCTATCTTATTTAGACCTGGAGGGATAACTTTCTGGATCTAACATTAATCTCTATCTTATTCAGACCTGGAGGGATAACTTCGGGATTAAACATTTATCTCTATCTTATTCAGACCTGAGCTTTAAACTTTTGAATTTGATGTCCTTAATCCCGATCGGTTATTTAATCTGGAGATTAAGAAAAAGAGGAGAACAAGCATTATTTAATCTGGAGCTTAAAAAAAAGGAGAACAAGCATTATTTATTCTAGAGTTTAAGAAAAAGAGGAGATTAAGCATTGATTTTGATATCCACGATTCTAAAGTTTGAAAGTTGAACTAAAAGTTGAACTAAAGGGAGCAATCATTTATTTATATCCTCATTGCTAAAATATCGGTTTAAATATGAAAACGATACGAAATCAAGCAATTAATCGTATTTAAAGTATTTATGTTTTATAATTGCTAAATAATGATGATCTATAGTTAAGCTTTAAACTTACAAACAAAATAACATAAAATCTTGATACATTGTTTAGTTTAGTCAGGAAATCAAATTTAAATATTATTAATATTTCCATTTTATTCGGATTTTTAATAATTTTTTTATTGATTAGATTTTGATTAAATTAAGTTGTTAATTATATCTAATCCTCCTAAAGATTTCATATGATAGAGATCTTTACAAATAGTATAGTTCTATACTCCAAACAGATTACAAATACTTCAAATAAAATAATTGTAAAATTGCGTATATTTTTGCAACCCAATTTCGTAGACCTTAAATATTTTAAAATAAGAATTCTGTTAGGCCAAATAATCTAAGATTGAAATATATACCTTGGAAATATCAATGGTTTTTGTCAGCAGGTTGCAAAGATGGATTAGAAATTTGAGTTTGTGACAAAGAATCAGTTCCTTTAGCTTTATGTTTATTCATTACAACAAAGTGGTAACTTAAACATTATTTGATCTGCTTCGAAATAGAAATTGGTTTACAATCATAAAAGATCTTTATATGTTTATCACAAAATATGAACTATAGTATATTATGTTTCAACCTATAACCGATTGTGAACACCTAAAAAGTCGAAGCTCTGCATTTTTGTTTTAAACCATCTGAAAAAAAATATTTCATTTAACATTGAACATCAAATTCAGTTTTTATATTGAGCTCCAGTAGGAAAACCAAACATTACAAATATAGGAGCAGGAACAGCAATAAGATTTCCATAGTTGAAATCTTGATGCCTGAGAAACCTTGAACCTTGAACTTGAAATCCTGACTCTAGGTTGGAAAAGTATTCTCCACCTAGTTCCACCAGCTGACCGTTCTGGTTTTCTTCTTTTCTTCCATTAGGTTTAGATCTTTTAGTATACTTCCTTCTTTTTATTTTCGCGGTCTTGGATGCTTCAGGTTCTAGTTGGCTAACCTCCCTTGTCTCTGAGGCTACTTGTCCTAGTTTGCTCGCCTCCCTTGTCTCTGAGGCTCCTTGTCCTAGTTGGCTAACCTCCCTTGTCTCTGAGGCTCCTTGTCCTAGTTGGCTAACCTCCCTTGTCTCTGAGGCTCCTTGTCCTAGTTTGCTAGCCTCCCTTGTCTTTGAGGCTCCTTGTCCTAGTTGGCTAACCTCCCTTGTCTCGGATGCTCCGTGTCCTAGTTTGCTAGCCTCCATTGTCTCAGATGCTCCTTGTCCTAGTTTGCTAGCCTCCTTCTCTGCCCAATCTGCCAACAGTTTCCTAAATTCTGAACCCTCCGATTCTACATCTAATCCCAGATTGACCAGCTCATCGTTCCATTCATTCATCTCGTTCCATCCTAATCCTCCAAAATCTTGGTTCCATTCCTTCTGATCCTTCTCCTCACCTTCCCATCCTTGTAATCTTGTCTCTTCAATCCATCCCATCCTACCTGTTTCTTGAATCCAACCATAGACTGGGAGAAGACTTTCATCAAACTGCTTTACATGCCATGTCTCTAATTGACTAAAATAAACGAGTTTAAACTTGATTTTCTCAATTCTAGGCCGCCTACTTTTACTTCAACTAAAGTTCATCTTTGATATTGCGACAAAATTTGCGACATTAGTAAATCAACCTAATTTTACAATTAAAATTCTTGGCCTGGCATTTCCAAAATGTGGTCTGCCTCTTTTGTGCTTCCAATATTACAGTTATTTTGTGATTATTGTTTCAAGTATAAAAAGTGGTAACGAATGTACCGTAATTATTTCAAAGCTCAAATCATGTTTTCAATTTACTGTCATGTTTAGAGGAACATCCTGTCTAATCCATTTTAGTGTGAATAATTTCCAACTGGAAGGCACCTACGTAAACTTCGAGATATAAAATAAGAAACGTTAATAGTTGAAATTGCACCCCGCGACCGACGGGTTCCTGACGCTCTGGCACCCTTTAACGCGATGCCATCCATTATTTTGTGACCCCACAGAATAAATTTTTAAAGGCTTTCCCGAAACATAATTTATTTTTGCCATGTAATTCAGTAAAAAAGTAAGCCAAGAAACCAAATAGATTATCAAGTACAATAGGTGGCAACAGATAAATGGATCTATTATACACGACGTCACAAGTGTAAAGTATAACAAGGAAAACGAAATTTTCTCACATTATTTGACATGTTTTTCAAGATTAAATAAAAAAGTGTAAAAACAGAAAATAAATAACGCATAAATTGCATATTTTTCACTGTAAGATAAGCTCTTTATTCTAAAATTATCACTATTATAAATATTTTTGTCGGACACAATACTGATGTGACACTTGTGACGTAAGAATACAACTGTACTGAGAGTGTACAAATACTACGATTCCATCTATTGTACTTAACAATCTATTTGTAAGAAACTATTAAAGGTGTATTACTAACCTCAGCTTGTCTGGGACTTCAAGCATCTCATAAAGAAATTGATTATATGATTTCATTAGAGCAAGTCTTTTTTCCCCTTCTTCCAAAAACCTGTAAAGATTAATCTTTACGTACACATATACTTTGCTCCTCTCTTTGTTTGTTTGTCTGACAGAACTGATCGGGCCCAAATTGAGTGTGGGACCTTACATGACCCATTGGATTATGGATCAACAATCAACATTAAGTCCGTTGTAATGGCAGCATACCTCCACGTTTTCAACTCGTCTTTACCAAATCAAGAAATCCATGTAAACTAACTTTTCGGTTGAGCAATAATATGAATCTTTTCCCTACAGTTTTGCAGACATGTTCAAACCCCGACTTTTACGAACAACTTTTTAGCAAACATTTTTATCATAGTTGGGAAACATGAAGAAATAAATAAAAATAGTGTTTTCTTATTTACTCCGCATTAAAAAGAGTGAACATGATCAAATTCGAGAATTACCGCACATTTCCCATTTTATTTTATTTTGTACAGTGAGACCTATCAAACTGTGGAATATTAAGACTATTAAACTCAATTTAAGATTTTAAACAGTCCAATAAAAATTTAACACAGCAATTGTGCACTGTTAAGTGACCTAAATATATCACTTACTTAATAAGTTAATTTTTAAGAAACTGGTAAAATATATGCTTTATAATAGCATCACATACACATAAGTTTGCTTGTATGTTGGTCAGAATTCCTACAACTTACGATTCAACAATTCAACATTTCTTATATTTCACAATAACTGACAAAATGGATGGACCAAATTGGCTGACATTTTTGGAGGGAACCTATGCTATTTTTTTGATAAAATTCCACTGGCAACGCCGGACACCTCGGCTAAAAACATGATTTAATAGCGTGGGTAAACGCAGGAGTAGCTATAACAATGAATAATAATAGAAACCTGAACAACGCTGGGCACTGCAGTTTGTTAAAAATAAAATATAAATTTACAAGTTTACTAACCTTTAATCTTTAAACTAAGCTAAGTTTCCCTGGTTCTATTAAGTTCCCCAATAAAAGTATGAGGCAAATCGGTCAAATGCTTAGAGGTATATTTGTTTCAGAACTGAGACTTTAAGAGGAGAGCAATAGCATATTCTAGTATTGATAATACCTATGATGGTATTCTTCATAAAGAACAAATCCTTTGTCCTGAGATGACCGGTTGAACCCCGCACGTGATGGGATGATATTTGTTTTTACTCGGCTTATTATCAATCTCCAGAACATTCCTAGAAAACGGCGTAGTCGAGTTTAAATAAAGTAATGTACTGATTAGTTCAATGATTCATTATGTTTCTTCATCAAAAATCCGATTTTTCTCATCTACAGCTAAAAAGCTTACTTATGGACATTTGTTAAAGGTTAATTTGAACTTTCGAAAAAAATCTATTTTCAAAGAATAAGGATCAAAAATAAATTGCAAGTTAAAGGAATTGAGTCTTTGCCACAAACTCTGATTTTCTTATCACAATGTCTTTGCCTGCACCCAATGTCGTAGATCTTAGATATTTCAAACTAAGAATTCTGTTAGATCAAATAATATAAGTTTGAAATATTAAAGTTTTACGCTATCAGATAACACATATATTGGGGTAAAAAACATTTGATTTTGTGACAAAGACTCAATTCCTTTACATTTTTTATTACGTTCTCATATCTCATTTATAGTATAAACCCCTTACATTTTCCACAAGTGCAGTGGCTTATTAATGTGACAAAATTATAAAATAATGAATCTTAAACCTCAACTTAACTAGATAGCTTACCTGTGTGACTCTATAAACTTATTTATATTGGTTTTCAGCCTATACCCTGACACCACATTCTTCCCATGACTAGAATAAATAATATAAATCAAGAATATTCAGATTTTTAAGATAATGATTTTGGAAAATTTAAAATACAACCTTAAATATTTCAAATCTATATTATTTCCTCTAAAATAATTCATATTTGGTTACAATGATATCAGGTTATAAAATCAGAGTTTGTTATTAAAAACTTAATTTCTACAGAACATATTAATACATATTTGTCATGTATGTACTTACCAGTACAGGTTGTTATATACAAACCAAAGCTACTGATTAAACCAAGCATCATGTACTTACCAGTACAGGTTGTGGTATCTGATATACAAACCAAAGATACTGATTAAACAAAGAAACATGTACTTACCAGTACAGGTTGTGGTATCTGAGATACAAATCAAAGATACTGATTAAACCAAGCATTGTACTTACCAGTACAGGTTGTGGTATCTGATATACAAACCAAAGATACTGATTAAACCAAGGATGGAGAGAAGGTTAGCACTGAACAATTCTTATAATCTTTTAACTTATTGAACGAAAAATATTCTTTGCGCTTAAGTTTACAAGTGCATTGTGTAATATGCGATTAGCTGAGAAATGAAAAAAACACGTTGATAAATGTTAATGAATTTTAAATTAAAATTAAAAAAGCTGAAAGCTGCAATTATTCAGAATAGGCGTGCGTATAGTTGTTTACAATATTATATTTAAAGAAAGTGAACTTGTAAACTTTAAATATGAAAAAGAATGTTTCCCTGGTGTCTAGAAGAATGTAGGACAATATGAAGATTGAAGAATTAGTGAACTTGTAAACTTTAAATTATGAAAATAAATTAGAATGTCTCCCTGGTGTCTAGACTAATGTAGGAAATTATGAAGAAAGTGAACTTGTAAACCTTAAATTATGAAATATGAAAAAGAATGTCTCCCTGGTGTCTAGAAGAATGTAGGACAATATGAAGAAAGTGAACTTGTAAACTTTAAATTATGAAATATGAAAAAGAATGTCTCTCTGGTGTCTAGACTAATGTAGGAAATTATGAAGAAAGTGAACTGTAAACCTTAAATTATGAAATATGAAAAAGAATGTTTCCCTGGTGTCTCGAAGAATGTAGGACAATATAAAGAAAGTGAACTTGTAAACTTTAAATTATGAAATATGAAAAAGAATGTCTCCCTGGTGTCTAGAAGAATGTAGGACAATATGAAGAATTAGTGAACTTGTAAACTTTAAATTATGAAATATGAAAAAGAATGTTTCCCTGGTGTCTAGAAGAATGTAGGACAATATGAAGAAAGTGAACTTGTAAACCTTAAATTATGAAATATGAAAAAGAATGTCTCCCTGGTGTCTAGAAGAATGTAGGACAATATGAAGAAAAGAGAGTTTTCATCCTTCTCAATATATTCATCGATAGTTTTCTCGGAGAAATGAGTCATTCCAGATATACTTACTCCAACAACGAAAACCTAGAAATAAGAAATTATCTTAAAGAATATTAAAAATAGTTATCAAAACTAGATAAATCTAGAAAACAAAGAAACATTAATAATTAATTATAAAGTATTTTTCAACAAAATCCTGCAAATTTTTTTTTGTATGGAAAATCTAATAAGATTTAAGTATTGTTTAAAGGGAATGTTTGTTGAAGGTGAAATAGGGGATAGGGCATTTAATTTTTAATAAATAGTAAACATTTTAGCTAATAAATATTCTGTCGCAAGCAAAATGACTTAATTCTAAGAAAAATGTTGAACATTTCCTTAAATTGTTTTTTTTTTCTGACAATATTTTTTTGACAATAAGTCTTCTTCTTTGTTCCATACACCACAAATAAATGCTTTGAAAAAAACTTAAATATATTATTCTCAAAGTTTACGGTTACGGTTAATAAATACATTCTTTAAAATCAGTATTTGTTAAATAATTTAAGGTCAAAGATTTGTCTATTTTTGAGATTAAGCACTAGGCTTTTAGGGCTCTTATTTTCTTTTTCAACTTTTAATTGTGGCTTTATCTGTGAGCATCTTCTCTTTGTACGTATAAAATGTTTTTATTTTTAATTTGCGGATTTCATAATACTTTTTAGCGCATTTTAAAAATTTAACAAAATTAAATAGTTTAAGAAAGATTACATATTTAAAGTCTGATTGGCCATGAACCTTCCCTGGGGCCACGTGAGGTCCCACCCAAATTAGGGCTTGATCGGTTCAGCCATTTTAACGTTTATTGGATACAAACAAACAGACAGACAGACAGACAAACAAAGTATATTTATAAATTGGATAGATATACAAGTTTTCCGGAACTTCTCGAACACTCCCTTTAACCTGAACATTAAGGTTGTGACCTGAAAGACAAAGAATGAATAGTCCCTTATTCTTGTTGAAGTTATGAAACTAAGGAACGGTCCAACAAACTGAATCTTCAGAATCCACTAGAATAGAATTGTAATATTATTTTACCATTATTTAATGTTTTGATCAGCAAACTCATAATTCATCAACTTATTAACAGCAAGCTCTGAAACAGACTAAGAATAAAAGAGCAACAATGATTCCGTCTAATTTCAAGTAATTCTTAATTTATAGAGTTCCCTGTCCGATTCGCAATGGTACACTTGATAAAGAATAAATATTCATATCTATCTGTTTAAAAATTTACTATTTTCAATTGTGGTTTCTCTATAAAATTGACTTGCGCACAGAGACAATGGTGGAAATTGTCAAAATTACATGCGCACAGAGACAATGGTGGAAATTGCCAAAATTACATGCCTTTCAAGCTAGAAGAACGAAAGTTTTTTTTTAGCGGCACCGTTGTGAATTAGGCATTCCCAATAAATTAGGGTTATTTAAAGACAGTCCTATAAACAATTTACACTTCGTAGATTTCAAAATTGATCAATTAACAACAAATATAATATATTAATCCCACCCTCCCATTTACCTTTCTCATCCTCAGAGTGAAGAGAGTCCTGACGAGTGTAATGACGAGGGGGATGAAGAGATAGATGTTCGACATGTATGCAAAGCTACTGTGAAAACATAGCCGGGTCTAATGTAGTAATATTCAACAGATTTAAACTAATTCTTTTTATATAAATATTCATTTATGTTCTTTCTTAAGGAAAATTCTTTAAAGGATTCCACCCCTATGCCATTCCTTTTTCCTTCAGTGTGTTGAGGATAGTATTAAAATTCAAATAACTAGTTAACAGAAAGTTTTATAATACAAGCTTGCTAATTAGAGCCCCATTTTCTTTAAACTTAGAGCCCCATTTTCTTTAAACTTAGTTCAGTCGGATCATTCCTCCCGGTGAAGTTTTAAATTTATTATGGTTTAAACTCATGCCCATAACCTTTTTTGCCCTAAAAAATTAGTAAAAATCGATGCTCAAATTATCAAAGTCATCAATCTTTGAATCTCCCTTTTCACAGTTCTCTTGGTGATGTAAGATGGGTCCAATATGTCTATCCTCGCCCTCCTCCTCCTCCTGGGTAGTTCTATTAACCATGATCTCTATCCTTGACACAACCTCCACCAAGAGGTTCATCTCTTCTTGGGTCGGAGGCTGTTGAACTAATATCTTCTACAATGCAATATAGAGGTTGCTACATACACATAGGAGGCTGTTCAACTACTTCCTTATACAATACAATATAGAGGTTGCTACATACACATAGGAGGCTGTTGAACTACTTCCTTTCACAATACAATATAGAGGTTGCTACATACACATAGGGTCTGAGGGATGGAAAACCCAGTCCAGTGGGTTTTATTGTTTTTTGTTTGGCTTTTTTTTATTTGAAAGTAGTTAAAACCTACTAAAATTCATATTAATTCATAATAATAAGACTATTTAAGCAAAAGCAATAGGTGAACTTTATAGTTATGAAAAATAATAATGTTGTGATAATAGGCTATAATCATAAATAAATACTCTGCAAATACAATAGTATCACCTCCCTTATTAATGAGGGGAATAATGCTTTTTATGATATTATAGTTCTATAAATTTCAGACTAATTTATCTGCTCAAGAAGGAAGACCACTGTTAAATACCGAAAAACTTCTGCTCATAAAAAATGACAAAGAAATTATATATCCATATTCTATCGCAACAAATTTTGACATTTTTCATGTAGTTCTGTGTATCTTCTTGGATTTTTCAATATCTTTGATCCTTGCTATAAAAAAACAAGCACTGCAGACGATCGATTGATTTAAAAGTTTTCTATAATTGGATTTGTCTGATGTAAAACTAGAAACCGTCTTGAAGTCCAGAGTGACAAGGTTGATTACTTTGATTATTTAAATATTTTTTTAAATAACTCAATATTCGAACAATACTCATTTTGTTAAGATCATTGGTTTAAGTCTTAGGAAATGAATAAATGCGTCAGTTTTAGTGCTGTGAATTTCTAAAAAGCAATACAGTTGATAGTAGACCTTATTTCTTGAAGACTTTATCATTTTAAGAGCGAAGAAAAGGCATTTATTAAAAAAAAAAATTTAAAAATCCATTAAAACCCAAAAAACCCCACTTAAGGTGTCTTTTTTTTGGGTGGGTTTTTTTTTGGCTGGTTTTTTAGGCCAACTCTGGACTTCCCTTCTGCAATACAATTTAGTGGTTACTACATACAAATAGTAGGGATGTACACAATTGAACAATCCAATATAGTAGTGGTTGCTACATACACATAGGGGACTGTTTAACTACTTACTTCTACAATACAATATAGTGGTTGCTACATACACATAGGGGACTGTTGAACTACTTCTTTCTAAAATACAATATAGTGGTTGCTACATACACATAGGGGACTGTTGAACTACTTCTTTCTACAATACAATATAGTGGTTGCTACATACACATAGGGGACTGTTGAACTACTACCTTCTACAATACAACACAGTGCTGTTGCTACATACACGTAGGGGACTGTTCAACTACTACCTTCTACAATACAATAAAGTAGAGGCTACATACACATATGAGGGAAGTACAACTACTTCCTTCTTCAAAACAATATAGTGGTTGCTACATACACATAGAACCCCCTGTACATCTAAATGATAGCACAAGATAGAATTACTAATTAATTACCCTTGTAATAAAGATGATAACATGATTATAGACAATTACAGCGAGAACTAGGATCAAAATAATAAACTGCCAGATAGAACTGTTCTCTCGAGTCATTGCAAGAACATACACATGAGGGAGAATACCTAGAACAAGGAGAATAGAAATTTATTATTAATAGAAAATATACCGTGACAGTTAACATGAAAAACAAATTAAATTGGAGGCATATGAGAATTTCAAACCACGTGTCAGTATAAATAATTAACTTTAAATTAGTTAAGACAGCAAAGGACTTTTAAGTACTAAAGCTTTGTTTTTAAATGGCTTGTATACAAATACGTTAATATCCGTTTTTAAACATTCAGGAGACAATACAAAATTCTGAGAAGTTTCACATATTTCTAAACTGGATTCTTTAAAAGTTTGATTTTATTAAACAATTGGTTTGGTTTTTTCAGACTTTTATCTTCTGTCAGATTCAAAATTTCATTTAATAAAAAATAAAACTGACAGAAAATGAAATTTTGATATGAATAAGACTTGTAGATTTTTTTAAAGCCTCCGAAGTAAGTCCTAGAATCTCAAAAAACCTCTTCACACAGAGCTGAAAACTTTAGAATGAGATATCCTTAATCACGATCGCTTAATCTGATTATCCAATGTACATACTTTTGAGTTTCTTCTTAGTAACTCTTTTTGGATAATTCTTAAGTATAAAAGTTACGTTTGATAACAATTACAATTACAATGCTATATCGATTGGACTAATATCCGATAAATTAAATCATGTTAATTTGAAATTATAAAAAAACTTATTTTAGGACTATTTTATTTTGAACGTTAGTCTTAATAAACATTAATCCAAAACTTACATTCGTTCAATCGATGTTTAGTTCAATTGATACGATACCAGAAATCAAAACCGGTTTTCCAAAAGTTAAATAGTACATCTTTACATGACACGCTGATTGTTTAAATTTTTAATTTCTTTCTAGGACATCGAATGCATTTTAAAATAATCTTGGGTTTAATAAAACCAGGAGTTTAAGCATTAATCTTGATATCCAATCCACCATTCTAAAGTTTTCAGCTCAGATTAAAGATCAGTAAACTATGTGACAAAGTGAGAAATTTATGATTTTTAATATAACAAATAGTAGTATCTATAGCCTGAAAATCTTATTAAAGAGAGTGAACGGGAATATATGATAGTTAAACAGAGAATGTAGAATAGTAGAGAATTTATTTAGGATTCATTTGAAACCTATAAAACGTTTTAATGGTGTATAATTACAAATTTTGAGCGCAAAGCAGAGGCGCAACTAGGGGGGGGCGGCCGGGCGCGCGCCCTTCCCTAGCACCTGAGAGGGAGGGGGGCGCCCCCCCCCCCTGCATGAAAAGAAACAAAGAATGGCGAAAATCAGTATCACAGGAATAAGAAAACCAATAGAGTTATTGTAGAAATGTTATTGTGTTGAGTTTATTGAGTACAAACTGTCTCTTGGATACTGTTATAATGCAGCTAGAAGAGAGATTTGCTCCAATAACATCAAAGGCCATGGGTTTGCTTTACTTGTTACCAGAGAAAATAGCTTCTCATACCCTGGCTGATCTCAAGAGTAAACTTTCAGAGAGCGAGTTTTATCAGTCTTTACTTCCAAATCCTTTACTCTTCTGGGCCGAACTTGTACTATACAAGAGCAACCTGGAGATGAGAGGGAGTAAAGCCATTCCAACAAATCTAGACGAAGCTTTGCAGGAAATAAAACCTTCAATATTCTCAAACTTATTTACCATGCTGAAAGTAGATATTTTTTTTAAAGTACATTTTAATTCTCCTTAAATGAAATGAAATTTTGCCAGAAACTCTGATATTTTAAGTCCTTTAATTTTATCTTTGCAACCCAATGTCGTAGATATCAAACTTTGAATTCTTTTGGTAAAATATTCCAAGTTTGAAATATCAAATGTTTACACCACTCGGTGCAAAGATTTAGGGATTAGAAAATGTGAGTTTGTGGCAAAAACTCAGTTACAAATCTAGAGAAAATTCTGAACCTGGCAAATTTCTAACTGATTATCATATTTGTCCAGAAACTATAAATGATTATTTCTTGCAATTTAATCTGTAATTAAATTAACCAGGTACTTAAAAAATACTCTTTTGCGATTCGCACACATATTGACTCATATCATTCATTTTACAGCTGTTGGAAGTATAAATTTTGTAAAAACACAAGAACAAAAAATCGATTTGAATTGAACACAGCCAAATCTGCATGCAACAACTTAAAATTTCCTTTTTTCGACTTCAAACCCTTAAAAAAGCACTTTTGTTTTTGAAAAATTTTCGAAAAGGGGGGGGGAATCCCCTCCTTAACCCCCCCTGACCCTTACAAAATAATATATTGCCCCCCCTAGCAAAAGTCCTAGATGCGCCTCTGGCGCACAGTCAACATTCAAAATCATCCATTTGGGTGGTTACGTTAATAAGAATCGTTTTTTTTAATAATTAAATTAAGTTGACAAGAAATGTAAAAAAAATCTACATATTTCTCAATTGAAATGTTCTCAATAATCAATGTTAGAATCAAATATTTCTTTTGCATTATTGTATTGAATTTCTTATTCTTTATGAATTTGTTCCGAGATTTCGGCATATTCTTCAAATGTCGTCTTTTCAATAAAAATTCCAGGAAATCTTCAGAAAATGTTTGTAAACAATGAGACATTACAGAAACCAATAACTGAATAAGATGAACTTACTTTCGATGAAAATAGTTAATTTTTATTTTCTCATCCTGTTCCTAAACAACTAATTAGTTTACTGTATAACTATTGCTACATTTTTAGTCGTCATTGTTGAATAATGACTCGTAAATTTCTCCACAATACAGTACATTCTATTAATAAAATTCCACCGTTCAAACATATTTTTGAGTGACATAATTTATGAATAAGAACATAACAAAATGTTTACCTTGACATGTAACAATAGACACAATAACATGAACAAGTCTAGCAGATGATCTGTCCTTCTCTGGAATAGTGTCTCCGCTCATGATACGAACTAAGGAGTCAAAATCCAGAATCTATAATTAAAGTTAAAGTGTACACTTTATATTTTCTACTTTAAAAATTATATTTAAACCCGTTGTGGAAAAAATATAATTCTTCTTGTGTACAAGATAAACTTTTGTATTTGTAGGTTTGCGAAGTGATATAATTTTATATAAGTAAAAAAATATAGCAAAAAGACAAAAAAATCTTTGTTTAAATTAATAAATAACCTGTAATTGTCCTGAGTATACAATAGCAAGGATTCTCAGCAGAATTCCAGCCCAAAGTATGCAGTGCATACTAGACAAATAGTCATTTAGACTAGTCGTTAAACATATAACCTTCACAAATAATCATTTAGACTAGTCGTTTAACATGCAGACTTGACAAAAAGTCAATTAGACTAGTCGTTAAACATATAGACTTAACAAATAATCATTTAGGTTAGTCTTTAAACATACAGACTTACTTCACAAATAGTCAATTAGACTAGTTGTAAAACATTTAGACATCACAAATAGTCATTTAGACTAGTCTTTAAATATATAGACTTGACAAACAAACATTTAGACTAGTCATTAAACATATATACTTGACATATGAACATTAAGACTAGTCATTAAACATTATACACTTGACAAATAAACATTTGGACTAGTCGTTAAGTACATAGACTAGACAAATAAACATTTAGACTTCACTCCTAGTCGTTAAATATATAGACTAGACAAATGAACATTTCGGTTAGTCGTAAAATAAATAGAATTGATAAATAGTCATTTAGACTAAAAGTCAAACATATAGACTTGAAATATGAACATTTAGACTAATCTTTAAATATATAGACTTGATAAATTCATTTGGACTAGTCATAGATTAGTCAATAAATTAACATAGTTAAAATACAACATAGTGTCCAAAAGGAAACATAGTCTAGTCAAAAAATAAAACATAGTTTAGTCAAAAAATAAAACATAGTTTAGTCAATATATAAAACATAGTTTAGTCAATATAAAAAACATAGTCTAGTCAAAAAATAAAACTTAGTTTAGTCAAAAATAAAAAATAAAACAGAAGAGTAGTCAATAAAATAAACATTGTGCAGTTAATAAAAAACATAGATTTGTCAATATATATAACATAGAAACGTCAATAACTTAAACATAGTTTAGTCAATAAATTAAACATTTAACAGTTGAAAAAAAAACATAAATTAGTCAATAAAAAAAACTTTTTTACAAACTTTTGACACAACTTTAAATTCTCAATGAATATGAAAAAAAACGAAGAAAGAGGACGGTGCACAAAAGAATATTTATTGTTTAATGTTTACTGAACTGTTCTTACCCAAGAATAAGGTTGCAGGAGATACGAGAAGGGGGTTCAAGCATATTCATCTCTCTACACCAGGCATAGTTCATCTCAGCTTTTTATTTAAAGGCAGTGCTTAGGATCCGGATCATATACAAGATTTTGGCTTTCTGAGTCAGGATCCACAATAATATGTGAATCCTTGGATCCGGATACAAGGGGCAAAATATCAACCAAAAACTGAAATAAATACCTTTTTTACTCTCAAAAGCAAAATCTTAACTGTTGAAAAAGAGAGCAGATTATTAACGTTTCCTGATATCTGAATGGGTAATAAAAAAAAAAAATTGACGATTCTGCTTTGTTAAAAAAATCATTAAATCTTAAAAATGTTCATGTATGACCTAGACCCGGATCTGGATTAATTTTTCCAGGATCCGGATCCGCATCAGAATTTTATGGATGCTAATCGCTGATTAATTGGGTGAAACTATTTCATTGAAAATGACAATTTCTGTTTGCACCAATAAAATCTCACGGTAGTAAATTATAAGAAGAAAAATATATTTAACAGGTCTACTTTGTTAAAAAATAATAAATCTTTAAAATATTCATGACCAGGGTCTGGATCCATTTTTTTCCGTGCGGATCCAGGGTCCTGATCAGAATAAAATGACTCCTAAGAGTGAAACTATTTCATCGAAAGTGTTAAATTCTGTATGCACCAGAGCAGTAAATTATTACCAAAATTTGTATAAGCAAAAATTTAACAATCAAAACTCATTGAGTGATTAACGATTTAAAAAATTAGCGATCATCAGTGAAGGTTGATTTTCCAATCGGTATAAAAAGATACGTCTTAAACCACTGAAAACCGCCCATTTATCCGTTTTTTGATATTCTAAAAATGTTGTTATTTATGGCAAATGTCTAGTTTTTTCGATAATTTGAAAAGTGTCTTTTAAAAAAATCGGAATTTTCCTTATAGTTTGTTTAATTCTCAAAAGATTTTTATCTTGAAACCCTTGTAATCTGAGTTAAGATGAATTCCCTGTACATCTCTAGCTTGTCCTCCATAAGGAGGCTGGTGGGCCCCGACCTCAAGGGTTTCCCTCGCCTCGTCTTATTTCTCTTTTGCAATCCATTAACGACCTCCATCTTTTCTTAAAAATATTTGAAAAAATTATAAAAATTTACATAAATGTATTTAAGTTTTTATTATGAAGAACAAAAACATTAAATCATTAAGGCTGCACACTATCAATTACTTTTTAAAACGTTGACATAATTCTAATATTTTCTATTTATTTATGAAAATCCATTTTCAGTTTTGATTTTTATTTCACTGGATAAAAACAACAAAATAACAATATAGCTAAAGGAAAAAATAATAGTAGCTAAAGTAAAGGTAAAGGCTATAAAGTGCTGGTGGTTCAGCTGGGTCGGACTAGGATGACCGAGCGCTGTGGCTGATTTGTTTTCCATGTATAAAGACAACACTAGTTCAGATTAGCTTGACAAGGCCAATCCAATTGAGTGATAACGTATATTTTTATAGTGACGCTGTAGCTTAAAGGGAGTATTCGCGAAAAATGAAAGGGGGTATAGGCATAATGCGATAAAAAAGCACTTTTGATCGAATCTTACTTCTATCTGTTGCGTCTATAAGGAGAAAATTGTAATAGACGTCTCATACCGAATAACTTAGCGTCCATTCAAATTGAGAAAATTGCAACATACGACTTAGTCCGTAAAAAAATCAATTTAATTTCAAACAAATCATTTAGATATTACAACCTATAGTCATAGATTATCTTTCGCCACATTTGTATATAGTTTATATATTTTACAATGGTAACAAAACACAAACTGGTAGGGCACCAGTTTTTCTAATCTTGTGACGAAAAAGCCTCTTTTCTTCATTTCTGATTTCTTCTTTCCTACTTTCTTCTTTCGTGTTCTTCTTCCTTTCTTCAAGTTAGATCCTTTCCTCTCGTAATCTTAAAGGAAAATAATTTTTTTTTTAAATCTTGTATTGATCAAATATGTACAGACAACCTATAAAAACTCTTGTATTGAGCAACCTATAATAAAATAAATATAAAACAACCTGTAATAAACCATTATAAACGTATTAAACAACATATAATAAACTTTTTTTCAAACAAGATATGTATATTGAAACCAGTCAGGGGCGTACGAGGGCTTTTGTTTAGGGGGGAGCACAATTTGCGCGCGTAAGCGCGCCAAAAAAATTTTTTGGTCCCCCCCCTTGGCAACATTGGTCCCCCCCCTTAAAAACCCCTTTTTTGAAAAAATATTAATACCTTTTTTAAATTTTTTTTTGCCCCCCCTCCCACCTGGACTTGTTTTGTTCATAAAACGTTA
>NW_019397010.1:0-44097 GCF_000591075.1 Eurytemora carolleeae | reverse complement strand
TGTACTAGACAACATAAAATTAAACATTTGTTTTAACATCATATTAATTAGTACCATGTACTAGACAACATAAAATTAAACATTTGTTTTAACATCATATTAATTAGTACCATGTACCAGACAACATAAAATTAAACATTTGTTTCAACATCATATTAATTAGTAATACCATGTACCAGACAACATAAAATTAAACATTTGTTTCAACATCATATTAATTAGTACCATGTACTAGACGACATAAAATTAAACATTTGTATTAACATCATATTAATTAGTACCATGTACCAGACAACATAAAATTAAACATTTGTTTCAACATCATATTACTTAGTACCATGTACTAGACGACATAAAATTAAACATTTGTTTTAACGCCATATTAGTTAGAACAATGTACTTGACAACATAAAATTAGACATTTGTTTTAACACCATATTAATTAGTATCATGTAACATAAAATAAAGACCTTAATAAATATTCCACCCCGGACTAACCAGGGCGAGATGCTTTTGGTTTCTTCTATTCGAATTCATTCCCGTGTTTGTCTATAAATTAACAACAAACTTTTTTCTTTGCTTGAAAAGCATACGCCAACGCCCGACAAAAAAGTATTAGAAAAGGCGAAAAAATTATGTTTAATGGATCAAACTTTGATCAAAAGTAACAATTTTCTGGGATAAGGACCGGACTGTAAAATGTCCATGATTCTTTATTAAAAGGAAAGTAAGAAACGCAGCATATTTACAGTATCTTCTGAACTCATATCTTCATCATTATGATCATTGTAGTTGATCGTTCTCTGATGTCTAGATCTCCTACTTGGACCAGATTCTGGACTTTGGTCATCAGAGAGATCATTCCTCTGGATCCTCATTTTCAAATCTCTGACGTCCAGATCTCATACGTGTACCAGGCTCTGGAATATGATCATGAGGGAGATCATTTTTTTGAATATTTAATCTCAGTTCTCTGGCGTTTAGATCTCCTACTTGGCCAGGTGCTTTACTTTGATCATCAGGTAGATCATTTAACTGTATTTTCAAATCTATGACGTCCAGATCTCCTACTCGTACCAGGCTCTGGATTTTAATCATCAGGGAGATTTTTCTCTTGTGAATATTTAATCTCAGTTCTCTGACGTTTAGATCTCCTACTTGGCCAGTTGCTTTACTTTGATCACCAGGAAGATCATTTAACTGTATTTTCAAACCTCTTACGTCCAGATCTCCAACTTGTACCAGACTCTGGATTTTGACCATCAGGGAGATTTTTCTTCTGTGAATAGTTAATCTCAGTTCTCTGGCGTCTAGATATCTTACTTGGAACCGGTTCTAAACAAAACAAAAACAATACTTTAATGAAAACATCTATGAGTATATTATTGCCAGCGCTCATACATGCAGATATAACCACAATTAAAAGTTGAATGGCTGAAAAATGGCTGTTTATAAAAAAGAATATGATTTTTTTACTTACTCTTTGAGTTTTCACTCTCCTTTCTGTCCTTGGTCCTTCATCCCTTCGTCCTAAGGGTCTTCTCGACCTCGACCTCTTTCTACTACTCGTCCTCTTCCTCAAGACAGAGATAGATTCAATCTCCTCCTCATCAGTGATATATTATTCTTTCCAAGCTTCAGTTTCATAATATATATGTATTGCTTCTTAAATAAGCTACGAACATTGTTTATTTAGAACAATTGCTGAACAGTGTTTCATGTCTTAAATTCTTCAGCAGAATGCTTTCCATTAATACAATTGCGGATTTTTTTTAATAAAATGACATGGTTTATAAGCTACATATTGAAGGATGCAGTGTCATAGAAAATATCACATTCATTTATAATTTCACAAATTTTTTTGACCTCAATTGGGCTTTTCATAATTCTTGTGTTTTTTCTTTCTAAAGAGAGTAGAATCTTTCTTCTTTTTGTGTCAGCTTACAGAAGAGCTAGAATGTCATTTTTCATCCATCTTAGTACATAACTTTCTTTCCTAGTCTGTCCTCTTTCTCGGAGAGTTGAACAAAAATATCTGGAAATACAATTTCATTTATCAACTATTTATCTTTTGATATAATAAATATATGATTCGAACCATATTTAATTTTAAATACATTACATACATTTTACTAGATCATTTAAAATTTAGCTTACAAATAATGAATAATAACTAAAAGCAAAAAATACAAAATATAATTTTCCTAAGTTTTCAATTTAGAATTGTCTAAAGTTCTTCTAACAATTTGAAATTTTCAACTAGTTATCTCTTAAATCACATTTGAATTTACAATTTACATATATTATAGTGTTTACAATAAACACTCCACATCATACTTTAAATTTAATTTTAAAGATGAAAGGATATTTTATACTTCAAAATCTAAACTCTCGTCAGCACTGAAATCCTTGCTCTCATCAGCACCCAGCTTCAACTTTATGTCCTGAAATATTAAGTAGAATGTAATCAAGTAATAATTAGTTTTATAGAAAATATTCATATCATTTATGTATAAAACATAAAGGTTTCAATAGAATAAAAATAAAAATAATATAAAACAGGTGACAAACCTTAAGATAACAGTTAAAGAAAATATTTCAGTTTAAAATGTTTTTGAACCTGAAAAAAAATTGCTTTTGGCATTTTTTCTTTCAAAACTCTTCAAAATTAAATTAAGTTTACCATTTCAATGATAATTATTTTATATGGCAAAAAGGAAAAAGCTTATTGACTGCAAGGAAGGAAGAAGGCTTAATGAATTCGGTAAAGTCGTTTCTTTAAGTCTCAACCTTTGTGGGTAACCCTATATATCTTAATTTTAGCAATTTATCTGAATGATCGAAGGTTTGCTACGGAAATAAATCGTTAAGGATCTGTAAGCGTAGTTTGAAGTTACTTGCGCATTTCTACTGCAGGAAAACAAATAGTAATTATCAGATTTAATCACTTCTAAACATAGAAAGAAGACATAATCTTTCGAATTATTGATCAGATAAAGGGTTTAAGGGTACAGTTGTAAGTCCAGCAATGTCATCTTTGCATGGAGGGTCACTTGAACTTACGCAAACAGTTCCTTTTATTTAATCCCTCTCTATGCATTGTTAATAGTTACCGAATCCAAATCCAGATCTAGGTCTCCATAACCTTGAATATCCTCATCTCCAGGTACCTCCTGATCATGGCACTTTTTTGGTTTTAAACCAACCTGAGCTAATCCAAACCTAGATATTTTAACATTTAGATATTTATAACACAGAGAAATTTTACAATAGTAGAACACAAAATTACTGAATATATAAGAAAGCAGGTAAAAAACGAATAAAGATCACTCTCCACTAAACCTTATCATATCTTCGGTCAGTGAACTGCAAATAACTGTGGTACGAATCGAAAGCTCAGTTAAGGGTGATATGTACTTTTACATGTCAAAAATGTAAAACCCGATCACAAGAACTTGTCCATGTAGATTTTATTAGAATCATGTAAATATATAAAATTTGGGGAAATAATCAAATTTTGGTAAAGATGTTTCAAAATGAAAGGTAACAAGTTTTTGGTCAAAGTTCAAATAAATTTTGACAATTTCCCCTTCAATTCAAGAAATAATCCACCCCCATTATAATGATCATTATTAAAAATAAAAAACTTCAAATGAATTCCTGGATTAGTATTTTTCCTGTTCTCACCTAGAGATTGGAGTGAGGGGAAGAGCTGGGATGGATGTGTTTGCAACCGGAGATTCAGACATCTTGGTGGACGGATCTCCTAGGACTAGTTTTCTCTGGGTAGGAGTTGATGTCAACACACTGTCATACATTGAATCCTAGAAAGAATAAATCAGGGTTTAAGTCAAGCTAGATCTTTGCAACCAAATGTCGTAAATATTTAAAACTATAAATTCGTTTAGATCAAATAATCTAAGCTTGAAATATCAAAGGTTTGCACCATTGTAGATTGCAAAGATATAAGGGTTTAGAAAGTACAAAGAGTGTGTGGCAAATGACTCAATCCCTATTAAAGACCTTTGAAGAAAAACTATCTATTTTTTTCTAATATGAAACTAAATGAAAAGTAGAGGAGTTCATAAAGTCATACCAGTCATTTCCATAAGTTTGACCTTTTTCATCATGTCTACATTGGGGTGGGTTATATGCAAAAAAAAGGAGACTAGAGCCCGAATTTAGTGAATTTGAGCCGCGTCTCAAATCCCCCAAACCGGTTTCAATTGAGCGCCGGCTTAAATCTTGCAAAGTTGAAAACGATTTTAAGTGGAACCAAGCATAGATCTGCCGCGGCTCAAGTTCTTTAAATTCGGCCTGAGAGCCAAGAATTGTTTTGAGCTTTCTTTAGATAAAATATCTATCATAATTTGTGGGAATTCCTTTCACTGGCAATGTTAATGTTTACATTATAAAGGCTATAAATTAAACGTTTTCAGACTTTAAAAACAAAGGAAATTAGTTTTTGCCACAAACTCTAACAGTTTCCCCCTTATATCTTAGCAGCCCGATGTCGTAGACCCTAGATATTTTAAACTATGAATTCTGTTAGATCAAATAGTCTAAGTTAGAAATATCATCGGTTCAAACCATCTGGTTGCAAAGATATAGGGATTTGAAAATTCGAGTTTGTTGCAAAAACTCAATTCCTTTTCCTATTCTTTATTCAATCTAAACTTGAAACCTCAATTTCTCTATCTTAATGGATATATCTATATAAATAAAACAAGATATGCGTGTAGTTTTATGTTCCCTCTGGCCGGCCAAACAGCTGGACTGAATAAGCTGAAATTTTTGTGGACACTTATGGGTAGCCCAGGGGGTTGACATGAGCCAAAAAACTCGACATTTTTTATTCAACATTTAAAAAAAAAATTTTTTTTTTACGGGCAACGCCGGATTGTTCAGTTCCTTTTACATAACATTTCGATTTTAACTTTTTATTTTGTAAATTCCTTGTTTTCTAAAAGTTAAGTCTAAAATATTCTTAAAAATCAAATAACGTGTCTTTTAAAATAACTCCCCATAAAATCATAAAAAATTTTGTGGACACTCATGGGTAGCCCGGGGGCGACATGGGCTAAAAAAAAATTGAAATTTTTTATCTTTTTTTCATTTTTAAAATTTTTTTTCATATTTTTTTTTACGGACAATGCCCGGTGATTCAGCTTTTTTATATAATATTCAAATTCTAAATTTCTAAAATTTTCTAAATTCATTGTTCAAAATTTTGAAGTAAATATAACACCCTAATCGATTATAGGGACGCGTAATTTTAATTGAATCCTCCATACAATGATGGGAATGCCCCGATTTAGAACGGTACCTTCATAAGCTGTCTGTTTAAGAATGAATTAAAAATCAACTGTGGCCGAATTTAAAGAATTTGAGCGGCGGTATAAATTCAAGCCGCGGTTTAAATATGGTTGGTTCCACTTAAAATTGTATCAAATGTTTCAAGATTTAAGCCGGCGCTAAATTTAAACCGAGTTTTGGCGGATTTAAACTCAAATTCATTCAATTCCATCTCTGTTCATTTTAATTTGCGATTTCTCTGCAAAAGGGACTTACGCATTTCTTGCTTACAAGAGGCCAACGAGAAAATGACAAACGGCAGTGTCTTTCACATTTTTATCAGATTAGGGATTCAAAGGTACACTCGTAATTCAGGTATAGCCATCTTTACATGGAGGGTCACTTGAAATTACGCTTCTACGCGAAGAAATATCTTTTTTCATGTCGGACAAATGACGATATCTTCCACATTTTTATCAAATTAAGGTTTTAAAGTTACCATTGTAAATCGGGCATTACCATCTTTACATGGAGGGTCACTTGAAATAACGCTTACAGTTACTTAACAAAAAAAATAATGGTTTCTCACCCTGTCTGTGTCCATATTGTTGATGGTTAATTTAAGATCAGACGAGTTCATCTGATCCTCCATAGACGGAGGGACGAAATTCGAGTTCCTAAACATATCTGAATCCAGGTGATTATTAGCACTGGGACTCGTCTTGGACGGAGTAGCGAGGATCTCCACGGAAACAGGAATAACATCATTCTCTGCAACCCTGTCTGTGGTTTCCTTTAGCTCCGGAACTAATCCTAGTTCAGGCTCCAGGGTGCTAGTTTCAACAGGTACTGTGAGCTGGTGGAGAACTTGAGATGGTTCCCCATCCTTCTCTTCCTCCTCCTCCTCCTCGGAAAGATGGTTGAGAATACCCTACAATATGTAAATTTTAATTATCTCATTTATGGAACGTTAAAGCATGTCTATTGTTTACATCTAAAAAAGGTCTGTAGATCTATTTTTAGTTACTTGAATAATTTAATTAAATATCCAGCTTTAAAAATCGCCCAAACAAGTTAAATACAAAATAGATGTTCAATTGAAAAGGACATTTACATAACATGGAGATTTCTAAATTTATAACTAAAAATATAATTTTAATAAAGGACTGTAAGCAAAAGGAAACTTTGCCACAAACTCTGTCGCAGACCTTAGATATTTCAAACTATGAATTCCTTTAGATCAAATAATATAAGTTTGAAATATCAAAAATTTACGACATTGGGTTCCATTGTGACATTGTGGCAAAGACTCAATTCCTTTAAAGTCGATTTTCTAGTTTAAGTGTTAAATTTTGATTGTTTCTTAATTTTTTTTTTTTTTTTGCAGTATTAGTAGCAGTAGTTTTGTAGAGAAGCCACAATTGAAAATAATTCGTTTTTAAAATTAACAACATGGTTTTCTACTTCATACTTGATCAGACAAAGTTTTATAGTTTAAAATCTTTGTGATTCTGACATGAAACTCTATGAATTGAAGATAACTTGAAATTACGTTTGCACTCGCTCACAAATTGACGATCTCTTGCGGTCAGAGATAACGTGTGTGTTCTTGGTTACCTGAATAGTTTCTCCGAACTTGCTGTCGTTCATCTCATTCATCTCTGTCAGGATATCGTAGGAGAAGGATAAATCCTTGCTCTTGTTCAGTACATTGCTCATCTCCTAGCAGTTGTAAGTATAGTTGGAGTTTGTTCAATTATCTGGCTTAAAAGCTCCCAGTACATTTGAAAATGTTCAATTTCTCGAAAGCCAAAAAATATGAAAGCGGGTTAAAGAATTCCTTTTAAAACCTAGGAGAAACGGACAATATTCTGATGATTTATATATAAAAGAGAACTAAGTAGCTTAAAATAAAGTCCTGGAAAAATTTAGCTTTTACTACAATAGCTTTTTTTCGGTTTCACACGTTCTGACGACAGTGATTACTGATCAGCAAATATATATATATATGTATTTATAATATATTTTTGAACACGTAAACAAATTAATCCTGAATTGCACATAAATCAATTACCTGAGTATACATAGACTTGTTAAAAACATCTTTCATCTGTTCCATGAGAATAGGTTGAACAAACTCAACCTTAATCAATACGATTAATAAATGTAATAATATGGAATTGCTGAAACCTTTCTTAAAAGACTGGACCCTGAACTGGTCAATATAAATCTTGACCTTATTATATTTAATTTTTATGCAATACTTATACACATGTATGTATATTGTATATATATCTACATGACGTAAAATCCCAAAAATATTATTATTATTATATTATTTTTATGCAATACTTATACACATACATGTATGTATCAAATAGATTCTAGTATATTACAATAGATGGCAACGTAGAATTTGTACACTCTCAGTACAGCTGTATTCAGACGTCACAAGTGTCAAAATTATTAAAAATAGTGATAATCTTAGAATAAAGTGCTTATCTTACAGTTTAATAAGTGCAATTTTATGTGTTCTTTATTTTCTGTTTTTACACTTTTTTATTTGATCTTGGAACACATGTTAACTAATGTGAGAAAATTTTGTTTTTCTTGGTTTATTTGACACTGTGACGTCGTGTATAATTGATTCATTTCTTTGTTGCCACCTATTGTACTTTATAATCTAATTGGTATGTATATGTATCTACGTGACGTAAAATCTCAAAAATTTAATTATTATTATATTATTGTTATGCAATACTTAAACAAATACATGTATGTATATGTATCTACGTGACGTAACTTTGGCACTGGGTCAAGTTAGTCGAAAACCCTGAACCAGGAGCTAGACATATTACATATTAGATTAAGTTAACAATAAATTAGGGTTCCGAAATTCTTATGTTACCTCATTCTTCTGTTTAGTTTCTTCTGTCTCGTCAATGTTAGATGTAGAGACAACAATCTGGTCCTCGTTAGAGTTAATCTTAATAGATCTGCTTTCTCTTTTCTTTGGATTATCATTGATCTTCAGATCTCTCTTTCCAGAATCAGAGATCTTCTTCATAGGCTTTCCAGCAGTTTTCATCTTCTTGGATTTCCTTGTCTTCTTCTTCGGTTTAATAGTGCTAGAAGATTCCTATTAATATAATAATAAATGTTAGAAAAGAACAGCTAATCGCAAAGTCCGCTACTTTTGAAAATTTAAATGCAAAGGAATTGAGTCTTTGACACAAACTCAGATTTTCTAATTCCTGTATCTCTGCAGCCCAGTGTCGTAGACCTTAGATATTTCAAACTATGAATTCTGTTGCATCAAATAATCAATTAGTTTGAAATAAAGTCTACAACATCAGGTTCCATAGATATAGGGATTAAAAAATTTGAGTTTGTGGCAAAGACTCAATTCCTTTGGGAAATCAGCAACTTCTAAGAAAAGGGCTCAAAACTGGGCTCAAAGCGTTTAGATAACTTCAAATATGGGATCTTTTCTAGCTAAAGGTCGACATTCTCTGTTTCAAAGGAAGAAACTTAAACCGACATAATTATTACTAATAGTAGTAGAAAAATAATTAGGACACAGACATATCAGAGATTGTGGATTTATAACAGGATATAAATGTCGTTTCACCTGGTCTGACTCTGCAGATGAATCTGATCCTGAACCATCACTAAACACCAGAGCACGGTTCCTTTTCTTCTAGAAAACATACTTTTAGTAACATTTTTGTTATCTAGTTTTCAAAATGTCCGTGCCCCCATAAACTAGTTTCTTATACAAAATAATTTTAAGTATCCCAAAAGGTTAGTTATTTAAATATTTCTGGTTTAGCATAAAAAATGTTTTCAATATGCGTAATAAAGTTACCATGTCCTGAACAGGTTCAACCAGTGATTTCTTAGCAACCACCTTAATCCCATCGTCATGATTAGGACCAGGTTTCATTGTTGGGGGCAGATTTGGCTCAGCTGCTTTAACTGGGGCTCCGTCTGAGGCTTCCGTTTCACTGAACTAAAGAACAAAGATACAGTTCTACACCTTTTTTATTTTAAAATCCCAAAAGAGGTTCTGAAATATCATCAGGATTATCTGCTCATTTAAAATAAGTCAATCTAGAATTGGTAAGCTGCCAATCTAATAAAAAGATAACAATCTGAATTACCAATCTTATCAAACTAGACTTTTTATAAACCCTGATTTTCATATATGTTTTCTTACCTTTCCTTTCTTCCTCATTTGCTCAGTGGATATAATTTCAGCTCTGAAAAAAAACAAGAATTATGAAGAACCAAAAAATTAATAATTAATTTCAAGACTGGCTTAGAAACCCAGATTTGACTGAAAACTAAACTTTTTTATAAAAGTAAACCCATTCAACTATTAAACCAAGCTAAGAACCTTCATGAGCTAATATTTAAGGCAAAGGAATTGAGTTTTTGCCCCAAACTCAAATGTTCTAATCCCTATATATCTGCAACCAGATGGTGTATTTCAAACTTAGATTATTTGATCCTACAGAACTTATAGTTGCGACATTTGGTTGCAAAGATATAGGAATTAGAAAATCAGAGGTTGTGGCAAAGACTCAATTCCTTAGTCAAGGGTTTCATGAGTTATATATAATAGATACTTACTCTGAGGAATCTCGCTTGTCCCTGTTAGACCTTGAGCTGGGTCTTGGTTTCAGTGTCTTCTCCGGGTTCTTCTCCTTCTTCTGTTTCTTTTCGATAACGGGTTCAGGAGTAGCAGTGACCTCAACGTCTATATCATCCAGCCAAGAGGGTCCCCATGGTCCTTTGAATCTATAAAATGTATTTTTAATTTAAGTTTTAAGACTTTGATAGGTTCCTCTGTTGTTTTTGGACTACAATTAGTGGACAAATTTAGTTTATTTGAAGGAGGGGGAAAACCGGAAATCTTTTATTTGTTATCTGCAACTCTTGAATGTTACCTGTTAGCCAACCCGGGCACTCTCTTGAATTTTACATGTTAGCAAACCCAGACAATCTTTGGAATGTTACCTGTTAGCAAACCCGGACAATCTCTTGAATGTAACCTGTTAGCCAACTCGGACAATATCTTGCAAGTTACCTGTTAGCAAATCCGGACGATCGGTTGAATGTTACCTGTTAGCACACCCGGACAATCTCTTAAATGGTATCTGTTAGCAAACCCGGACAATCTTTGGAATGTTACCTCTTAGCAAACCCGGAAAATCTCATGAATTTTACCTGTTAGCAAACTCGGACAATCTCTTAAATGTTACCTGTTAGCCAACCCGAACAATCCCTTAAATATTAACGGTTGGCCTACCCGAACGTGAATGTTACCTAATGTTATCTGTTAACAAACCAGGAAAATCTCGTGAATGTTGCCTGTTAGCAAACCCGGACAATCTCTTAAATGTTACCTGTTTGCAAAGCAGTATTTCTTCCTTCTCTCAAGAATATCCAGCTCCAGAGCTTCTAAACCTATCTGCGCAGCAATCTTGGCTCTTCCAGTCACACTTTCAACCTAAAGGAACAAAATTATTGGTTTCTAAGTCCAGAGTTTAATTGGAAATGATAAATGTGTAAACCATCAGGTTGCAAAGATAAAGGCATTACAAAATTCTAGTTTGTCTCATAGACTCAATTCCTTATATGTTAGATATAAATCTAAAACATGTTTTACATCAGAACTCCTCTGTTTGAAGAGCTTTTAAACAGAACAAAATAGTTTTTAAATTCTGATATAAAGGGGGGAGGCCATAAGTCGTATTACTCTCCGGAAAATCTAAACAGTGTTCAAACATAACTTAGCATTGTCTTAGGATGATGATTTTTAGCATGCGAACTCACTAATATGAATTGTAACAACAAAATGCAATTTCGCATACTGGCGCGTAAAATCAATAATAGAGAAGCTGCGAGCTCACTAGATTTCACATAAAGTTGACCTTCTCCATATGTCTAGATCGGAGTGGGTTATATAAAGAAATAAAATAATTGAAATCAGAGACTATTGCTAGGGATAGAAAACTATTCTAATCCATGATATTTAGAGTCGTAAAATTACCTTGACGTTGTCCTTTGAGAATTTGGATAAGTGTTGAGTCTGTATCCAGGAACGGGAGATGGGCTGACGACGAGAATCAAAGAAAACAACATGATAGGAGACGGGCTGAACCTCATAGCTAATCTTGTTGCCAACTGTCCAGAAGAAATCGCCTAAAATAAAATCACTTATTTCTCGTTAGTAAACTTTATGTAGGTATTCCATGTTTTACATGTTTATCTGTATTCTCTATATTCTCTTTAAAATTATTTACTGATATATTCTATTCTCTCCATATATATATAAACCCTAAGAACATGTTTTACTTTCTTTGATTTTAAGTAATCTACGTAGCATTACATTGCTTCATTGGGTTTACAAAGTCTAGCTAACGTATTTCATTATTTTGTCAGGTTTGACGATTAATTCAATTAGCAAGTCTCTTAACATGGACAGTCGGATATCTTAATTCGGAAAATGTCAGATTTTTGGGAGGATATCGGAACAATGATTAATACCTGTATCCGGATCATCGTCGACCATCCCGGGCCAGGCGGGCCAACCAGGAGTTTTTGCCCAAACCAAAGAACCAGCCGTATACCTTCAGCAGATTATTAAGTAAAATTTCATTTGAGAGTGCCTTAAAAATATTTCACAAAAACATCAACTTTAATATGTAAAACTATGTGTCTATTTAAACGTTTAATTTCAAATTATCCGCCATTTTTATTGTGGCATATCCGCTTCACAACGGTACCCTTATAAGCGTTGTCTAATCAAATACGAATAAGATATCCATGTTTATAATTTTAGAAATTAATTATTTTCAATTGTGGCTTGTGAATGGCGAATTTCTACTACAGGAAAACAATGTAGAGGTTATCAAAATTAGACTACTACGACTTTATCTTCTACATTATTCATCCAATAATTGTCTCAAGTGTACTGTTATGATTCAGGCATGGCAGTTCATAAATAGCGTATTATTTAAAATTACACCTTCAGTCCCTTTAAGATGACTGTTTGGACTCATTGACCCTAAACTACTTTATGATTCTCCTGTGACCGGGTATATAACAACATATTTAGGATGTGAAGATTATGGAAGATGTTCCTGAACTTGCATACTTAAACTACTTTATGATTCTCCTGTGACCGGGTATATAACAACATATTTAGATTGTGAAGATTATGGAAGATGTTCCTGAACTTGCAAAATTAAACTAATGTCTAAGCTTCACTTGTCCTATTTATGTAATCTGTGAAACGAAAACTAAAATCCTTTTCCCTATCTGTGAAATCTGTAAAACGAAGACTAAAATCTCTTTCCTATCTGTAAAATCTGTGAAACGAGAACTAAACCCCCTTGTCCTATCTGTGAAATCTGTAAAATGAGAACTAAAATTGAATGTCCTATCTGTGAAATGAGAATTAAACCCCTTGTCCTATCTATGAAATCTGTGAAAGGAGAACTAAACCCCCTTGTCCTATCTGTGAAACGAAGACTAAAATCCATTGTACTGTCTGTGAAATCTGTGGACCGAAGACTAAAATCCTACCTGGTCTCAACCCATAAACTTTCAAGTTTGGGATCACACTCCTCTTCAGGAATATCACATCTGCATTAGAAATGTAATTAGTTATTAAAATATTTAGTTATATTAATAAACTGATAACTTGCCACAAGCTCGTACTTTCTAATCCATTTATCTTTGCAACCATATAGTGCAAACCTTTAAAATTTCAAACTTTGACTATTTAATGTGGCAGAAATCATAGTTAAAAATTGCACAGATATTTGCAGTCTGGTTGCAAAAATATTAGGATTAGAGTATTGAAATTAGCAGCGAGTTCAGTTCTTTCAGCAGTTCTTTCATAATAGATTCTCTCAAAAATCAAAATTCTCTCTTAACTTATGTATTTGTATTTTTAAAAATAATTTCGCAATCTGTTTATTCAGATCAACTATAGATTCTTAAACAAAATCTTCTAAAATTTAAATAAATTTTGTTTCAAGTTTAATAAAGTTTAACCTGTTGTACTTCTCATCCGGGTTGTTCCTACAGTACCAGACACGTGGCAGAGCAGTTGGATCTGATCAAATTCAAAATATATCAATTTCATTCATAGGCGTTATAAATACATTTCAAAATTAACATTTAATTTAATATTTCAGAAGCTATATAATATTTTCAAAACTTCAGATCATTTATTTTTTAAATATTTAACGAATATACTTTTTAAATACTTTTTAATGACTATCTATTCTTCATCTACATTCTACATATGTGTATTTATCCTTAATTTGGCATTGACATTTCAGTACTCAAATAAAACAGCAAAAAATTGATATTGACAAAATTGAGAAAAAAAACCTTGTTCTTGGATCCGTCTCCATTTTCCACAGTTTTTATCATCACAGAGAACCCAGGTCATCATCCCTTCCCTTCTCTTCTGCAGATCCAACAGATCGTCCTATAGCAGGGGATTTTACAGATTATTAGATCCAACGGATCGTCCTATAGCAGGGGATTTTACAGATTATTAGATCCAACAGATCGTCCTATAGCAGTGGATTTTAAAGATTATTGAATAGATACATTCAATCTCATGTGTAAAGTGTGTGTCTGTTTGTTTTACAGATCATATCTCATGTCCCTTTGATCGATTTGTCTCAAAATTAGATTCGGAAACTCGGTTCTTGATCTTGCCTTAGTGGGTTGACTCTTTCAGGGAAAGTTTAGGTTCTTATCAAAGCTGTGTTTCAACGCTAGTATTTAGTATATGTATTCAAATACAAAGTATTATTGCATGATAAAGTAAACAATCACAAGTCTAAATCCTAATCCGAGGCCTGAACTTTGGAATTTTAGTCCCATAAACAAAGCTGTGTTTCAACGCTAGTGTTAAGTATTAGTATTCAAATTCAACGCATTATTGCATGATAATAAAACAGTCACAAGTCTAAATCCTAATTCAAGGCCTGAACGTTGGAATTTTTAGTCACTTAAACAAAGCTGCGTTTCAACGCTAGTATTAAGTATTTGTATTCAAAAACAACGCATTATTGCATGATAAAGTAAACAATCACAATTCTAAATCCTGATCCGAGGCATGAACTTTGGAATTTTAAGTCCCTTAAGCAAGTACAAATCGTTTTCTTAAGTGTTAGGCGGATTAAGTTAATCCGTCACACTGTAGTTTCAGTAGGATTATATATTCGATTTACTGTTTAGCCATAAGGATTCATCTCTATAGGATAATGAGATAGATAGAAAGATAGTTGATACTGTTAAGCAATATTTATTGGTTCAGAATAGACACCAAACACATGACTGAACTCTGATTGGATCAGGCACTAATGGAATTGATACTTTCGTTTTGCTTTAAATGTAAGTTCATGTTCATTTTCAAATGAAAATTTGAGATGAGACTTTATAAAGGCCTTCGACTTATCCTAAATTAAATGAAAATATCTCCTTAAAAAATTATTGCTTCAAAGGCTCAAAAGCGTCTAGAATCTTTGGAAACTGGAGATGTTATTAAAAAAAATTTCGAATAAATTGTTCTCCTAACTTAACATTCAACACACAGTTTAAAAGTATTAAAATGGTGTTATTACCCTTGTTTTAGAACTGTTTCTGGTAGGAACATTGCTAATCCTGGTCTGAGAGCTGGATGGCCGACTAATATCTGAAGCAGGTTTAGAAGATAGTTGAGAGGTCTGGGTGTTTTTCTTCTTTGATTCTTTCTCTAGCTTCTCAGAACCTTGTGTCCCTGTATTAGTTTATCTTAAATATGTTTCTCTTTGCATTTTCAGACTTGATCACGAAACATAAATGACATAACATAACATAAAGGAATTGAGTTTTCGCCACAAACTCTGATTCTCTAATTTCAATATCGTTGCAACCCAATGTCGTATGACCTTTATTATTTCAAACTATGAATTCTGTTAAATCAAATAATGTAAGTTTGAAATATTAATGGTTTATATCATAAGGTTGCAAAGATATAGGTTTTACAAAAGCTGAATTTGTGGCAAAGACTAAATTCCTTTCATAAACTAAGATTTTTTTCGAGTTTAAAATTTTTCAAGAATGAAATTTTCCTGAAACTTCCGTTTTAGTCAATGTTTTTGTTTACCTTTTAAAGTTAAACTCTGAACCCTTTTTACGATAAAATTCATAAATAATTATGTAAAGATAAACAGAATTATATGAAAAAAAGATGAAACTCTAAATAAATAATAATCTTTGAAAAAGGTATCTTTTAAATGAATTAGATTAAAACTGACCTTGGCTGCTGTTGATACCTGTTTTCTGGCCTGGCTTCCTTCCTCTTGGTTTCTTCTCGACAAGAGGGATTTTGTTCTTATCTCCGCCATCCTTCTTTTTATCTCCACCATTCTTCTTATCTCCACCATTCTTCTTATCTCCGCCATTCTTCTTATCTCCGCCAATCTTCTTATTATCTCCGCTATTCTTCTTATTATCTCCGCTTTTCTTCTTATTATCTCCGCCAACCTTCTTATTGTCTCCGCCATTCTTCTTCTCTCCACCAACCTTATAATTATCACCACCATCCTTCCTATTATCTCCGCCATCCTTTTCAATTATTCCGCCGTTCTTTTCGTTAGATCTATCCTTGTCATCTATGTTATGGTCTCTTTTTCCGCTGTTTTCAGCCTTCTCATTTTCTGGTTCCGGTTTCCCTAAATTTCGATATATGCATGTAATAATAAGATTATATTTTTTGGTGGATTCAGTACACGGGTAGACTCAGTACACGCTAGCCGGAAAAGTATAAATAAATGCAAAGTGAAGAATGATGACATCTGTTTTTTGTTATGCTTTGGAACTGGAACAGTAAAATAATCATTAAGAGTCTCTAGTTTGGAGTGATAAAGCTAATTTTAATTTCTAAAATATGTCAAAAACCATCATTAATCGATTTTTTAAAAATAAATAAACCTAGATGCACCCAAGACTAACCAGAGTGAGAAGCATTCGGTTTCTTTTATTTGAAATCACACGTGTTTTGGTCTATAATTCAACAATCTTTAAACTTACGGTTTTGTTTATTCTATACTTTTTCATTCATAACGTATATGCCGACAAAAAAGTATTTGAGAAAAAGGTTAAAAAATTCTTTTTAACGGGTCAAATTGATCAAAAGGCAAAGCTTTTGAAAATATTCACAGAACCGTTAAATCCCCGTGGATGGAATCTCTAATGATTATGTTAATGTAATTGACAATTTTTTACCGTTTAGGATCTTGCTGGGTAGCCCCATTGCAGTTTTATTAGTATCTTCACTATCCTTTTGTAAACTCTCCAGGTCTGTGGATTGCTCAACTCTCTCCGGTTCAGTTTCCGAGTCTGGAGCTGCTGTTTTAGGGTTCGTAGTGACCGAATCCCTCCCCAGGAAACTCAGCGAATCGAAGCTATCAATGACTTCAGAATTCCTGGGTTTAATAATATTCATCTTTGTTGGGGTAGGAGGTAGTCCAGGATCCTGGGGTTCTGTACGAGGGGTGTTTTCCATGTTTATCATGTCTACTAACACTAAACATTTAATTGTTATCTGGGGTTTCACTCAAAATTTTAATTTCGTATTTTAACTGAAAAATTAAAATTACCACGAGAAACCACGGTATCTTATGATAAAACTGTCTTTTAACTGCGACCAGTTATTCGTAAAATTCTAAATCTGAACATTATAAAAAAAAGGACGGAATTTGCGGGAGAAGGTTAATATGGCCAGGGCACCAATGTGAATTGTTCATCGCAGACTAAGTATAAAGGGTTACATGGAAAGGTTTTTAAGTTTTTAGATCATGAATAGTATTTTTGTTGAATACGAACCTAAAGATCTATCATTCTCGATTTGGTTTGAATCTTGGAAGATATTAGACCCTGATTCAAGTAGGAAATTCTCCAGGCATTGACTAGACACTGGTGTGTTTTTCTCAACGTCCTTCTCTGATACCTGTACAATGAAAGACAAATGAAAGACCAAATCAATCTTTAGATTATATTTAAACAGTTCCGGCCGGTCGTCATCCTCAGTTAGTAATTAGTATAAGTGAACTATATTTATAAACATTTGAAAATCTTACTTCAAATCTTTCTCTTATACTAGATCTTATTTAAGAAAAAACATTGAAAATGTGAATATTTTACCTTTCTGGAGGTTGCGCTTCGTGCAGCCTTAGCAAGAGTTCGAATATGATCCAAACTTGGTATTTTAGGTTGAGGGAGAACACACTTCTTTCGGGTTGGAACCAGAGACTCTTTCTCCAGACTTGCACAACTCTTGGACCTCTTTATCTTGGGTTTGTTGAGGGACCCGGATACAGATCTGGACTGGGAGACACTTCGTTTCATCAGCTTGAAGCTTCCTATCTCTTGAGAGGATTGGGTGTCCAATACAGATTGCGAATTCTCGGAACCATCCACAGATTGGTTTTCATCATGATGCAGAAACGCTGATCCTAGGGCGGGGGTAGGCTGAGATGAGCTTAGTCCCAGAAACCCGCTCCAGTTCGAGGATTGGGACAACAAACTAGTCTGGGACTTGGATCTCTTGAAACCCCCAGACTGAGAAGGAAATCCTAGGTTCTCCGCTGGACTAGATGTTGCTAGTAAGTTCTGACTTTCCATCGTGCTCCCGGAGTCAACTCTTAGATGAGATACAACCCTTGATTCTTGTTTCTTTGAACCAAGAGAGCCTTGACTTGAAACCTCGTTCTCAGAGTTGACAGAATCCTGGCAGGATTCTTGAGAACTAGAGAGTTCCGAACTCTGAATAATAAATTTATACAAGTTTTAGGAATCCAATCAATTACTCTAAACTAATAAACAACACACTCAAATTTTTGAATCCCCATATCTTTCAACCTGATGGTGAACGTTTTGATATGTCATTGTCATACTTAAGAATAATTCATTTAACAGTATTTATTATTTGAACTAACCAAGGTCTACGGCATCAACCACAAGGTTGCTAAGCTAGATATAAGGGTTTAAAAAAATGGATTTGTTGCAAGAACTCAGTTCCTTTAGAACTAAATCTAGACAAAAGCTTTCCCTGTTTTAAGAATCTTATTTAATCTAATATCTTTTTCTATCTATATATTAAAACAAGACATTCAAATGTATGTTGCGTATAGCCGGCCAAACGGCTGAACCGATTGGGCTGAAATGTTTTGTGGACACTCATGGAAGGTCAAAATATTTGGCTTTTTTCTCCACGGGCAACGCCAGGTCCTTCAGCTAGTATTACATAAAAGCACGAGTTGGTTGAACGGTAAATCCGAGAGCCAAGGCCTGGAGTTTAAGTCTGACCAGATTATCATAGCTCTGTATTTTTTTTA
The DNA here is from genome assembly GCF_000591075.1 of Eurytemora carolleeae. NCBI lineage: Eukaryota > Metazoa > Arthropoda > Copepoda > Calanoida > Temoridae > Eurytemora > Eurytemora carolleeae. The sequence goes on along the minus strand of NW_019397010.1, from coordinate 25,387 downwards.
CTGAATCTGAGATTGCTGTGAAATCTTTTTTTAAAGGGTCTGCACTCTGCATACGTAATTTAAAGAGGGGTATTAATTAAAAGTGTGTAAAATAACATCGCTTGTCTGCTCAAAAGGGTTTAATTCTGATTATTTATCCATTGTTTTCCTGCAGTAGAAATGCCTAAGTCACTTTTGTGGAAACCACAATTGAAAAAAGTCAGTTTTCTAATTTATAAACAAGCTTTTCAGGATACCGTTGTAAATCGGACATATCACTATGAGCACGCATCCAGAGTGTAGAAACTTTAACATTTACCAGTTTCTTACGTCCAGGGATAATTTTAAACTTAATTGATAAAGAAGAATTAGGTGAGTAGATTTTATAATCCAAATCCGGATAAACCTTTGGATTAACAAGATATGTAGATACAGGGTGTCCCACGAAACATGACAGTATGCAGGACGACTTGAATGTCGTCTTGATTTTTGATATAATTTGCTGCGTTTATTTGTCAACCTAATTTTAGAAGTAAATTTCTAGAGATAATAATCACAAAATTTCCCTTGTCCTGCCATTTCCAAAATGTGGTCAGCCATTTTTGTGCTTTCAATATTGCTTGAGATATGAAGAATTTCGTTCAGATTTCGACAATTTTGCTTTTATTTAGCAAAATTAAAATCTGAACCAAACTCTTTATATCTCCGAAAATATTGAAAGCAAACAAAACGCAGACCACTTTTTGGAAATGCCAGGGCTAGGAGAGTTATGTGTTAATTGTTTCAAGAATCATACATGTAAAAGTAGATAGAAGACTAAATGTCACAAATAAATTCAAATACCAAAGACGACTTTCAAGTCGTCTTGCTATTGTCATGTTTCGTGGGACACCCTGTATGTTCAGTCATCCGGATCCAAATCCCTATCATAACACGTTTTTCAGGTTGGTTTATCGGGTAGCTTATAAAAGACTATGATTTACCATTGACTGATCTTGTCTTGATTTCCTACTCTTCAGAATCTTGACGAGCCAGGCAGGTTTCGATCCGATATCATCGGAGATCTCCGAACCTTGAGATCCTTCAGATCCAATTGATGAAATATCATCAGTATCCGCAGTAAGCTAATACCCAAAAAGAAGTTTAATTAAAACCCAGCCTTGAATTATAAATAAATCAGATGGTTTTTAATATTTTTATAAATAGTTACTTAGGAAGTCTTTCGATACTTTATGGAAAATAAATGAATTTGTAACAAAATACAAGTCCTAATTCTCATTTCGTTTATCGAAGCTTAGGAAAACCATTTTAACTAATTTTGTAAAAAAAAAATTCCAAATATAATGTAGAGGGGTTAGATATTAAAAAAAGTTATTTTATTTAATATTTTCCTGGAAAGGCGAAAAATTAAAATTCTCTTTTCCTCAAGCTTCTGTTTCGAATTCAGGGGCAATGGTTCCTTCAGAGTAAACCTTTTCCTGTCCCCGCCTCCTGCATTCAGTTCAACGGCTCCGGTAGAATGTTTACTTTCATTGGCTCCAGTAGTATGAGTACTCTCAACGGGTCTGGTAGGTGTTTTACTTCCAATGGCTCCGATGAGTTGTTTGCTACGAGGAATTTGACGATCAGTGGCTCCAGTAGGTGTTTTACTTCCAATGGCTCCGATGAATTGTTTGCTAGGAGAAGATTGAAGACCAACGGCCCCGATTGTTTGTTTAATCCGCGGAGGTTGAAATAAAGTCTTCTTAGTTTTAAACATTTTTGTCTAGAAATAGGTTTTAATAAGTGTGTAAGTGAATGTACCCTATTAAATAGACTAAAAGATGCGAGATTTTTACAAAAACAAATTAGGAGAATAACAAATAAAATTTTTCAATAATACTACGAATATATAAGACTTGAATTTTCACATTTAATCTGATGTAAAGCAGTATTTGAATCTGATGACAGTCAGCAGTTCATTGAACGCCCTGAGAACTCACTATATTGGCAAGTTAGAAAGGTAACAAATAGATAAACACTAAACAGGGTCACCTAAACAGGATGAGACTTTAATTTGGACCTAAAACTCTAAATTCAATAAAAAGGTTGAATTAGGTTCTTGGAAAAATTCTTTAATTAAGTTACATATCATTTCAGTTGATAAAAAATGTTTATAGCGTCAGGAAATCAGGAAAACAAAACATTTTTTATAGTTGTATCTGCATGCTCAATCTTTGTGGGTAACCTTGTTCATTGCACAGTAGATGAATATTACATATCACAGTACAAACAAGAAAAATAAGTTGTTTTTAAAAAATTTGTTGATTTTGATTCTGGCAAACAAATATTTGTTCCTGAATTTACATATTATGGATAAAGACAGAGTATGAAAGATTTATTCATATTTTTTTAGGTCATCATCATTCTAGCATACTTTGGAGGGCTTCGTCATGTGGAGTTGATGGACCTTCAAATTGAGAAGATGGTGAAAAAGAATGATGGGATGCTTGTAACACAGTGTAGGTCGAAACAGCGCTCAGACAAGCCAGGAAACCAAGTTCCTAGTACTTAACGATGGGCCAGAAATTTTGCAGCTGTTATTGATGATTATCTGAACGTGATTATAAGTAGCCTCGGTCATTTCACTGGTCGAGTATTTTTTAAGGGTACTCCTGCTGCAGATGCTGACCAGCCTATGGGGAAAAATCTTGTAAGTAAGGTGCTATGTGAAATGGCAACAGTTCTTTGTCTAGATAATCCAGTATCTTTTACTTTTCATTCTCTACGACGCTCGTCCGCCACAGCAGCAGCTGACAGCGGAGCATCCGTTCAACAGCTTATGGATTTTTATGGATGGTCTAATCCGAGCATGCCTCAAGAATATGTATCATCCAGCAAAGCTTCTGTAAAATCCATGGCTAATAAACTTCAAGGACCTTCTAATCAAGTAGAAAAAACAGAGGTTAGCGAAGTCAGTATAGAGAATATTGAAAAGTGTTCCTCAGCTTCACCTCCTCAGAGTAGAAAGCCCTTGATTCAAAATGCAGACAAAATAGTAATTATTGAACATTTTCATGGGAACAACTTTACAATGTAATTATTTAAACCCGAAAAGAATGATGTAATATAATATATTTGATGACAGCTCAGTAGAGCTGTATGTACATGTTTTGATCTTTCCTGGATCAAGTATTAAACTAGGTGTAGTTTACTTGTTTCAACTATTTTATTCAAAATTAATAGAGAGCGCGATAAATGTAAATATAAATAAAATTAGAAAACTATTTATTTGATAAATCTGTATGGATCACAGGGAGGATTATTACTTATCGTATCTTCCAACAATTACGTATTTGTTATCTGTTAAATTTTATACACTTACCATTATACCTGTTACAAGACTGTCAAAGTAGAACTACTATTTATAAAAAAATCGAAAATTTACTGACATTGATTCTAATGAAAACACCAATTTACTCCAAAATTATAGAAATTTTGAAAAATTTTATTTTTCAAAATGTTTGCATTAAATTTCTTACATACCAATTCTCTTGAAAAATCGTAAAATATTTTTAAATTCTAACTAAAAAGCTTCAACTTGGATCTAGGGGAGAAAAGAATAATTATTGTTTAATTTATCAAACATGTGATACTTAAAATCTTATTTTTACAATTATTAAGAAAAAACAATCTGCAGAGGAATGGGGGGGGGGGAGATAAAACCTGATCTCTTCTATTCAACAAACACAATAAATGTGGAATTTTTTATTTGAAGATGGCGAATTAACGATCAGTTTAAGATTTAGCCCATTTCACGCTAAGGATAAGATGATCGTAGCCGTAGCCGTTGAGGGTAGCAATCGCCCTCGCCGCCTCCTCCTCCTTGTAGTAGTGGACAAAGGCGAATCCCTGGATATTTATATATTAATCAATCAAACTTAAATCCACAATAGAATCTATGATTTTTTAGAGTGAAATATTTTTCAAATTTTCTAATACTATAACGTTTAACTGTTGCTCAATCAGTATTCATGACAAATGAGAACCATTTTTCAATTGAGCAATGACAACCTGAGAGCCTGAGAGATATTAGCAATTCCTTCATGGCCAGGAGTGGTTTTATCTCAATTAAACTAAGTTGGCGTTAAAGGAAATAAGCATCCAATTGGTTAAACACCCGGAAAGAGAACAGATTAGTGCTTGGAAAATAATTAATACAATAATCATTTTCAATTCTAATGATTTTTTATAGAATATAATTAATCAAATTAATCGATATCTCGCATGTCATCTAATTAGTAGATAAAAGGGGATATATAGATAAAAATCACCCCACCCCAAAACCCAGTGTATTAGGAATTGAATAAAAGAATAAAAAAATGTTTTTAATCATTCCTACAGCCAAAAAAAAAGTTTAAAAATCCCCTTGGAATAAATATATATATATATATAAATTAATGAATGAATGAATGAATAAGTAGCTTACCTTACAGAGTCCTGTAACCTTGTTCTTGGGAAAGAATATCCTGGCAACATGACCGTACCATTTAAACAGCTCCTGGAGGTCATTCTCTTGGACGTTCTCAGATATGTTACTCACCCTGAAACAAACATTTTTTATTGGTCTGTCTCATGGGCGGACAACATATAAAAAATGGAATCCACAAATGAAAAATGGAAAATATGCCAATTTTTTTGTTTTTCTTTCTTTAATCGACAAAAATATGTAGGTTCAGTAACTTTATTAGAAGGTAAAAGTTCTATTTAAAATGTTGTCCTTCAAGTCATTGGAAATATTCAATAGTTTTGTCCTTCTTCCTCTTTCATGACCCTCCTTTTATTCCCCTACTTGTTCCTTTTTTGGCACAGCATGCATAAAGAAATTCATTGCCAGAATTGTTCTAAGAAGGTGATGTCTACTAAATTATTAAAAAATAATAAAAACAAAATAAAAATTGCTGAAGCGCATAGTGACCTGATTGCCACGGTGCCATCTCTATATCGACGGTCCGGCATGGTATCTTCCAGCCGGACCGTCGTAATCCTTCCTTCAGCTCCACGCTTGCTAGGAGTGGTGGTCAAACTCCGTCTGAAAAGTTCAAAGTTAAGATCGGGATGAACATTCCCAGTTAGTAAATCATTTTCTATTATCTAGCTATCTTTTCTATGAAATTGGATTTATTCTCCCAATTTTATTTTTTCATGAGGATAAATAAATTGAGGGGAAAACCACTTAGCCTTTGGCCTCCTCGACCTACGCTACGCTCGTGAGGTTTAGAACCCCAAAAAGGTCTTGAAGGCCCTCGGCTAAGTGGTTTTCCCCTCAATTATCCTCCCTTAATCTCCCGGTTAAGTAGTAATTAATAGTTATTTTAATCTTAAAACCTGAATCTCTGAAGTTTTAACATAAAAATAAGCAAAAAACGAAGACAAAAAATTTGACAATTCTGCTTTTTTAAAAACATTTAGTAAATCTTAAAGAAATGTTCCTGACCTGACCCAATCAATCTCATGTGGCCAATTAGAAGATACCTTTTTAGGCATTTTAGATAGTTTAGAACTGAAACAGAGATAATCAATCAATCATCAATCAATCTACATAGTAAAACAAGACATTCATAAATATGTTGTCTATAGCCGTCCATACAGCTGGACCGATTGGGCTGAATTTTTTTTGTGGACACTCATGGGTGGCCGGGGGGTGTTAAAGGCTAAAAAAATTCGAAATTTTTTTTAATTAAATTTTTTTCCACGGGCAACGCCGGGCCCTTCAGCTATTAACAAATATATCAGTCTGTAGGTTCATCCATCTACGTGCAATCACAATTTTAAAACGAATTAAATCAATCATAATTATCACAAATTGTAAAAAATGATGGTTTTTTTGGCGGAGGGGGGGGGGGAGAATTTTTAATGGAAAAAAATCCTGAAAATTTAAATACTGCGGGAAATTAATTTTAAAACTCCAGAATCTACAATTTTGGTTTTACAAACAATCCCAACAATCAGTAAAATGATGGGTCAGCGCTTCTTGCTTGTTGTCATTCGCTGGAATATTTTTTCGTCATTTATCTTTTCTAAAACATGAGTTTTGAGCATGCAGCAGGTCTTGTCCCATAGCAATTTGTCTGGTTACTCCTTCATCAAATAATTTAAAATAATCTTTTAAAACTTAAATCCTTTCCTGATTAAGTACGAATGTTATGATTTTTCTTGAAAAGAATTTTTGCTTAAGTATTTGTTGCTACTACTGCATTCCCTGGATTCCTAGCTTTCGTTTGATATGCATAAAGCCATACCTTTTCATTTTTGGAGGTCATTTAGGTCATTAGAGGTCATTAGGTCAAACATTGGATTTGTTGCTGCTACTGTATTCCCTGGGTTCCTAGCTTTCGTTTGAAATGCATTAAGCCATAGTTGANCAGCAAAAGTCGACGCTGTAAGTATTATATTGAAAGTTAGACTAGAACAGAAGTGCGTGGTAAATTCTTAATCAAGAGAAATTTCCTTTTCTTCTTTTTAATATTAAGAAATCAAATGTACTGCCGAATCTGAGAAATATAAACAGTACTGAGGTTGTTATATACTTCTCCACTGCCGTTTACTTTTATACTAAATAATGCTCATTTCCCCTCCATTCTCGTCACTTTCTTTCCATTCTTGTCAGTTCTCCTATCATCATTTCCCCTCCATTCTCGTCACTTTTCCTCCATCCTTTAGTTCTCCCATCATAATTTTATTTAGTTCTCCCATCATCATTTTCCCTCCATTCTCGTCACTTTCCCTCCATTCTTCAGTTATTCCATCATCATTTTCCCTCCATTCTCGTCACTTTCCCTCCATTCTCGTGACTTTCATTCAATTCTTGTCAGTTTTCCCATCATCATATTCCCTCCATTCTTTTCAGTTTTCAAGTAATTCGATTTTATTACATCCACCTAAAGATACTTCGAACCTACCCGCACGTGGTTTTTTAGCAGCTTCAAGCTGCTGTTGGTCGGATACACACATCATTAAAAAAATTAAGTGTATCCAACTTACTGTAGGTCGCTTGCTCTCTTCTGTAGGTCAGATGCACAATATTTGTAGGTCGGATGCACAACTTTATTAGGTCGGATGCACAACTTTAGTACTTAGTAGGTCGTACGCACCAATTTAGTAGGTCGGATGCACAACATTAGTAGGTCAGATGCATAACTTTTGTAGGTCGGATGCACAACTTTGGTAGGTCGGATGGACAAAAAAATTAATGTATCCGACCTACTGTAGGTCGCTTGCACAGCTTTCTTAAGTTGGTTGCACTCTTACTGTAGGTCAGACGCACATTAAGTGTTTTAACCTAACCCCACACCTCAGCTAAAACTGCAGCGCTCGGCCCCATAGCCTGTCCTAGAAGCAGCGCTCGATCAACTACATACCGACAATATCTGCAGTTCCTCCGTAGGTGGGATTAACAAAATATAATGTACATCCGACATACAGCTGTCGTAGGTCCGATGTTGCGTAGGTCCGAAATTTCGTAGGACGGAATTACTGTAGGACGGAAATGCTGTAGGACAGAAGTAACATTACCTTAAGTTGTAAAACAAACGCGATATGAATTATCACATCTTACAATTAATTTCGAATAAAATGTTTTGTTCAGCTAAAACAATCGACAAATTTTGGAGGAATCCCTGCGTTGCGTTCACTAAATGCATCAATTAGTTCAGATACTTCTTAAATCAGTTCACATTAGCGTCATAACGACATTTTTACAAGTTTCCTCAAGTCTTCTGAACTGAGTTTACATACAACCAGGAATATCTGAACACATCCTTGAAATGTCCAACTTAATTAGCAAATCATCTCATCAGCTTCCATCATACTTTCTCTCTTCTTATATCATGTAATCCCACATTTCCATTTTCTACATTTTTAAACACAAAAAGAATGGTTACAACACAATTTACAATTTTAAGATTCTCAGCATTCTCCACGATAAAATTACAATAGAATAGTGGCATCAATATGTATTTAATCTAGAATAACGTAGTTTTCAGCATGAATCAATTACAGGTTGAGAGAAAATAAATTTAGTCTGATCGGTAAAATATAAGATCACAAGCTCGCTTTAGATCAATTGAGCGCAGGCGAACAAGTAATATCAACGCCGTGTCGTAATTAGACCGGGCAGACAGACAAGTGATTAGTATAACGTCCCCAACCCAGTAGTTTATCATTAGAACAACAACAAATCCTGCACCCTGCTACCCTCACGACAGATAGTTTTGGTGTGGCTTAATTCCACGTTTTACATTTTTTTTACACAAAAGAACATTTAATTTTTCAATTTTTTTCTGTTAGCCTATCTGCCGTTGGGTAAACTACAGACTAAAAATGATCGTGGTGGGTACATATGCTTCACGATCAACACTTAATTTTTGGTATTTTGAAAAGAGCAAAACTGTAAAAAGTTTATAAAATAGTTATAATTGAATTTACAGTTGCTCCCTCAAATTTACATTACGAATGCCACAGTATTAATACAATTCAACACATATATAAGGATAATAATGCGCCCCAACATCCGTTGAAAAGTAGGAGTAACTAATTTGGATAAATGTAAACCGAACAGTCGAGTAAAAAAAAACACAATTGAAATTATCTACTTTTATTATTTAATTTTTAATCAATAAATGTTGAAGAAATGTAAACGTGAAAGAGATGACCAGACTTTAAATCTATCAATTAACTTGAAAGTAAAGCCGACCAATCTAAATCCACATTGTTTGACCAAACACGCGACAAAACTAATATATCTGCACAGTGTACATGTTCTCAACGGCTTTGTGTACACTCGCGTGACCAGTTTATGTACTGAATATACTGAATATATGTGAGCCTGCGAAGTACATACTTGATGTCTTAAAATGCAACTATCTTAATATTGGTAGAAGCAACTAAATGACAAATATAAACATTTTTATAATTTTAGACATTTAGTTTATAAAAGAGCGCAATTTCAAGAATCTTATACAAAAAGGGTGACGGGGGGGGGAAGGGTTCCAGATGTCAGGATTATTAATCCAACATAGTTGGATTCATGGTGAACAAATCCCAGGAGATTGTGATCTGCCATAATGGTAGTCATGGTAGATAAAGCAGCAGAGCTGGGGGACAGATCAAACCAGAAGTTCTGATCAGGAGATAAGGATCCAGAGATGGGTTGGACTCCGGGTCTTTGTTTAGATCTGTCCTAGCTTATCCAGGTGTTCAGTTTACCACAGAGCACCACCTCCGTACCAATGTCCTGGAATAAGAAAATACAATTAAAGAAAAATTATATCTAACCGTTATTAAAAAAAAACTTTCGATTATTGATTTGTTGGTTTTCGCCTAATTATAGCTTCCGGGGAAATTGATTGATTTAAGATAAAAAATAAATGAATCAAGAGATGAAAAGTTTTCCTTACTTTTATTCCACACCGCTTCGAAAATCGAGATAATTTGGGGAAATGTTAAACCCTCTGTAAAAACATCGATTTTTTGAAATGTTAAATCTCGCATCAACCTCGCCCATGTGAGTAAGATACCTGCAGTGCTCGAGTTGCTTGCTTTGCCCTGTCCTGCCTGAGTAGCGAAGTTGGATTTCCCATAATCCGAGCTGTTCTGTCCAATAGACAGAGAATCGTAGTTGTTATAACTGCAACAAAACGTTCTGTTAGATTTAACCAATTGGGTGGGGTCAATTTAAAAAAAAATCAATTTTGAAATACATGTTAATGTCATTGCGTACTTTGTCCCAAAGTAACAGCTTTAGCTTCTATTGGTTTATTTTTAAGTCGCAATTTAATGATCGTACTCCAATATTAAAAAGTCGTTAGCGAATTTTTCTGTTCAATTTGGTAGATTTTCAAAATTTGTAAACCAGTCTTACAGCTTCCCAGAGATGGTGAGTTGGTCGGTTCAGATATTTTGACATTTAATGGGAACAAACAAACAGACAAAACAAATATATGAATGGATGCGTACTGTATTACGAGTGTCAAATGATGTTGCTTCAAACTTAGGATAGAACACTTTAGAACTTTGTGTACTAACAGTAGTTTTCCAGAGCTGGGAACTTTAGAATGGTGAAAGTCGAGATTATTGCTTAATCCTCTCTTTTTGCTAATCTCGAGACTAACATAATCTCGAGATCATGTTAGTCTCGAGATAAAATATTTAGAGGCTAGAGCAACAAATTTGATTCTAGGAACGCCAGATTTGTTCGTTTTCTTGGCTGGAAGGGCTTTCCCTTAATTTCTCACGCATTTATTTATTAATACATTTGTTAAAATTGGTTAAAAAAGAATCTCAAACCTATTATTAAATATTTTTCTTCACCGATTAGTTAACAAAATGGCCGACAACATATTCTTTATTTTCTAAAAATTGCCGATTTCTCTCATGGGATAGAATTTATTTTCAAGGCTGTCATTGGTCAATAAAATTTACGAACTATACTCCTGCAGTCTCATTAGAGAAAACAATGTACGGATATCCACAGAGAGAGAAAAAGAGTGGATTAAGGACTAAAATTAAAAGTTTCCACAGTGGATTTCGGATTAAGTAGTTGGGATTAAAGGTTATCCATTCTAAAGTTCCCAAATCCGATGTTCTGAATAATACGATGTGTATGGTGAGATATTGAATTATTTTTTACCCTCAACAGTGAGTACAATATAAAGAAATTATGCAATTTCGATCCTTTCAATATAACGTTTTCGAGAACGCAGGATTAAGTTTTAATAAGTTTTAATACAACTTAAAAGATGGTATGGTACGAACCTTATTAAATTTTTTGATACTTAAATTAATTAAGGTACGTTTTTTCTTAAGAGGTAAGTTTTTAGTGCTAAAAAGACCACTGCCTTCCTATAACACCAACTTAGTGACTATCTGATAAAAAATGTGGAATCAATTGTCTTTTATTAGCTTGATAAGTGATTCTGATAATTTAGTCCATTGTTTCTGTAGCAGAAATCTGCAATGTTGTTATCTCTTTCATTCTTAATACTAAGCATAAAGTGTACTGTTGTAAATCGTACATGCCAGTCTATAAATGGAGGGTCCCTTGATTTTACGTTAATATAATGACATAAATGCTAAGTTTAGTTTACCTTGAAGGATACTGCTTCTGGAACTGTGTAGTAGCAGTGCCTCCAGCAGCTGTTGGAACAATGCCTGGATGAGGCGTAGGATATACGCCTGTCTGACCATACGCAGCTTGAAGTTGAGGAGCCATTCCTCCGTAGAAATATGCGTATCCAGGGGGCAGCTGGGTAGGAGCAGCAGCAAAAGTCGACGCTGTAAGTATTATATTGAAAGTTAGACTAGAACAGAAGTGCGTGGTAAATTCTTAATCAAGAGAAATTTCCTTTTCTTCTTTTTAATATTAAGAAATCAAATGTACTGCCGAATCTGAGAAATATAAACAGTACTGAGGTTGTTATATACTTCTCCACTGCCGTTTACTTTTATACTAAATAATGCTATGCGAGTTCCTCTTAAATTTCTTGATCAAAACTAATTTTAATCTCGTCATAGTATCAGAAATTAAGTAAAGTACCACAATACACTTTAAGTTGAAGTCCATTATCAAGATCAATAGGTGGCAATAGGATTTTGAAAACTGCATGAAATGAAGTTTTTTATATTAAATGTAACCCAATTCCAATCCCATTTTATAGTGTGAAGAACATGAAATAACAAGTTATTTTAAAAAACCATTATACTACACTAATTTCAAACTCGAAACTTTAATCTGAATTGTCTTTATTATCGAATATTAAGTCTGTCACTAAAAATGGAAATTTCACCAGAGCAGTGCAGTGACGTAAAAACAACTATACTGACTGTATCCGTATCTTCATTGTTACCAATTTTACTTAATTGTCTATTTGAGACGCGGCTTAAATATGGTTGGTTCTACTTACAACTGTTATCAATGTTTCAAGATTTAAGCCGCCGCTCAATTGAAACCGGTTTTCATGCGGATTTAAGACGCGGCTTAAATTCATTAAATGCGGACTTTTGTTGAATACTTTAAGACATTGTAAACACAGAAATTTGACCTGATATACAACTATTCCTATATACTAAGATCAGAAGTTACAACTTTAAGACATAAATCCATGTTTTGTTCACTTTACATCTGCGCGGCGGAACTAAATGAAAAACTTTATCGACGTTTTAAACATATTTACCTAGAGCGTTGAATGCAGTAGGCTGACCGGCGGCTACTGTGCTTGGCACAGGTGACGAAGTACTGTCTGTAGCTGAGCCGGCCGTCTGGCCGAACTTATTAGACTCGCTGAATGAGTTTGCGTCTCCCCTACTATTTGCAAGACTGGATCCGGTTCCAAATGCTGAGCTGGGATCGTAGTATCCGGGATTGGAAGGCTGAAAAAAAGAATTTGAAATTAAAATTAGTTCTTATTTGAAACGTCAAGGTTCTAGGGATGCATGAGTAGGATTAAGAAACCTCTCATCTTATTTTCAGATCTTAAATATCTGTTTTTGACTTTTTCTTTGAATTGATGTAATTTTGAAAACAATTTTGATTTCAGATAAATAAAATTTCGCAGTTTCAGTTAAGTGCATTAAAGGAAATGTAAACATAATTTTAATGCAATTCATTTATTGAGTGGCATGTTCTATTCACGACCTTTGTATGGTCCAAGAATTTATGAGATATCTTACGGCACTGATTTTAATTGTAGTTTCTCTTTGAAAGTGACTTGTGCAGGGGCAAGGTTATAATGCAAGGAAAGTTATTCAGAGGTGTGCGCATCTTTTGTACTGCAATGTACCGTCTCTGGGCTGTAATGTAAACACAAGACGGATGTGGAAGCCTGACATGAGATCCATCTTTCACATACAAAATCAATGAAATATTCAGGTCATATTATGTGAATTATCAAAATTTAATGCTTTTATCCTCCTCGGATACGGATACTAAGCGAACACTGATGCATCTATTCTTGCTTAGAAATTCCGCCCAGAGAGAACTGGTTTCAATATGTACGCAGAGTATACGCAACTGCAATCAACTTTCCTTGCATTATAACCTCGGCATGGATTTCTGCTAGAGAAACAGTCGAGGAAAATCTCAGAATTGAACACTTAAAGCTAGAATAACAATATAGATATTGTGAGTCAGACACTCGATAAATGTAAGGTCGCTGAAAATTACAAGAGTTACAATAAATGTAACAAATTGTCTCCGTAACGTGCATGCAAAAATATCTTTTTAAACACAACTTGGCTTAATTCTAAGTTTGCGCTTAAGTCAAACATTTAAGCCAAATATAGTTTTATTATAAGCTCAAATAATGTTTAAGAGAAAAAAGATACACCAAGAAAAATTTCCGATTCGACTTTTTTTAAATATCGTCGAAAAGTATTTGGAAACTATATATATAGAAATCATGCGCCTGGGTTTCCAGATTTAATTAATACGGTACAGTAAAAGTAAGAAAGATAAAACCCGAACTTATTTAAAAGGAAAAAACCAAGAATAAAAATAAGTTAGTTTTAATAATACTGAATAAATGGTAAAATAGGAACTCAAAAAACATTTTTTTGTTGTTTTATACTTAATATTAACACTGCTTTAAAGGTTCCTCAAGTAATAAAGTACACTGGATCAGTTCCAGTATATAGAAGTAAAATACTACCATCGTAAGACTAATGCACAAATTTAATTATTACAATACTGGACTAGTACAGTTATCTAGTAACAGTACAATACTGTAATTAAAGAAAGAGAAAGAAGAAATATTGAGATAAAAAACATCTAGAGCATGCAATCAGTTTTAGGTGGTATATATTGATTTCCCCTTATCATAAAATTACCCCCCCCCTAGGATGGCCCTGAAAAAAATTCCCAGATGTGAGAGAAATGCTTCCTAAAAAATGTATCGAACATCTGAGAATTTTTTCAGGGGCACCATCNCCCCACGGTTCCAGTATCACATCCTCCCAACCTTTCAAAAAACTATTGAAGGCAAACTAAATCCGAATCCAATATCATAAAAGGTTTGTTTACTCTTAATAGAAATATTACATGATGCAATATAGAGAATCAGAATGATTGTACTGCTTATCAATTCTCCGTGAATTATATAATCCACTATGAACGCATTTTAACAGAGAAAACATGAAGTTTGGAATAATAGCTAATGTATTGTATTTAGAACACAGCATTTAAAAAAACATCTGTGTTTAATCTCCTGACACAAACAAAACATATTTCTTGATTTATCTCGAATTAAAACACTATATTTCGTGGATAAAATGAAAACAATGAACCTTTCAGAGACTATGTGAAAAAAAAACCCTGTCATAATTTGAAGGAAAAAAATTAAAACAATTTAACAACAAAGTTACTTAATTCGACGTATTTTTAAATAAAAAAACTTTAAAAAAGATCCTCCTAGGTAAAACGGGAAAAAATATCGCGCATCGATCAAAACAAAAACATTCTTTCTCATCGTGCAACATGTATTTCCTACATACATATCATTTACCATCCCCAATATCTGTATAAGCCATAAGGCATGCAGAAGTTTAATTACATCGGACATGCTGCTTTACAATAATAAACGATATGCATCGTAATATTTGTGTATGGCATGCCTAGAAGTATCCTTATCTCACCCCCTTGCTGTTGGTTCCCTGAGCCCCGCTACCTACCAACTGGGGTAGGTTAGCCAGGGTGCTGCGCTGCAGCGCTGCTAAATCTTCAAGCTGTTGACCGGACACACCTCCTAACTGGGGTCCCGCCCCTACACCTCCATACCCGTACATAGGCTGCTGAAGACCTGTCAGGTAGGCAGGAAATCCTAGAGGGAAAATTATTTCAAGGGAAAATTCGTGAAATTTTAAGACATGGACAAATCATCTTAAGTACGAGTTTACCATCCAGATTTCTGATCGAGCATGTAATTCTTCAACGCTCTTAAGTATCATCGAATTAAAATTTAATTATAATACAGCTAAAGCCCCTTCATGAGCACTGAAAACTCGAGGAAAAGTGACGTAGAAAGTTTTTCTATAAAAACAACTTGCGTAGGTGTAACAATGAATAAATATGATAATAATATATTTTTTAGAATTAAAAAGATTGCCGTTTTTATTTTAATATTAGTTCAGAAGTATCAACAATGGGGGAATGCTTTCCAGCTAAATGTGAACTTGTACCCCCCCCCCCCCCTTTAAATAACAATAGTTGAATGAGGAAAGTGGAAACCCCTGTGTTAGAGTAAGGTTTAAACTAACCTCCACCGGCTCCTGCATTAATCATGTACTGCGGGATAAGATTAGCTACTCCAGGAGGGAGATTAGGCAGCATCTTGCTGCTCCCACTGGAGTTCACGCTCATCTTAGAGGATACACTGGAGGCCAAACCGAAATTGTTGGTTGGGTATCCGCTTCCTGTCACATTCGTGTCAAACTTGGCTAAAAAAACAAGACGTTGATTACGTCTTGATCTTCACACCAATAAAATCTTTTAAACGTTTTAAACTCGTAATTTGACTACCATGAAAGTGTTCAATTGAAAAAGATTGGTTTACTCCTTCAATATAAGACTGAAAACACAACCAGGATAAATTAAAAAAATAAGTTCAGATTTTAATTAAGATCTTTAAAGAAAGAAAACTCAACCGGGATAAAGAAAAAGTCTCCAAGAAAAAATCATCCGAGAAACTTAAATAGAAATTGAAGAGAACTGTTGAATTATTTTCAACTCTTTTAATACTTCAGAAATTAAAAGAAAAAAAATTATTTAAAAATCATTTCCCTTCTTTCCCCTGGAATAAATTTGATTAAATCTTATGAATTCAGTGGCCGAATTTAAAGATTTGAGCGGCGGATTAAATTTAAGCCGCGGCTTAAATATGGTTGGTTCCACTCAAAATGGTATCAAATGTTTCAAGTTTTTAAGCCGGCGCTTAATTTAACCCGGGTTTTGGCAGATTTAAACCGCGGCTCAAATTCTTTAAATTCCATCTCAGGATACTTGATGATTTATTAGGAGAACAAAAAAAGAACAATCAATTCCTCGGAAACACGAGGGGGAATTTAAAGTAAAATAAGAACCCTTCATCAATTTTTCAAATATCAAGAAAGGATGGCTTAAAGGTATACCTGCTGCAGCTGAGGATGAAGGGGTAGTAGTAGACTCTGAGACTGGGAACTGGGAATGAGAAGTCGTGTTGTTGTAATTATTAGAAGATTGTTTAGAACTGTAGGAATTGTTTCCGCTGTTGTAGGAAGAGTATGACGTCACGGGAACATTGTAATTGTTGTAATTGCTGTTGGACAAACTACCGTTGTTAGTCGTTGACGAGGAGTAGTTGTTGCTGTTGGGAGTAGCGCTGGAACTGTTGTATCCGGACCCACCCACACTTCCGCTATAGGAGCTAGAGCTGAGACCGTTTGTACTTGAGTATCCGGAGCTATTCTGTCTCTCGTAGTTGCTGTTACTCTGGTATGGGTTGTTCTGATGTCCATATTGATTGTTAGATTTGGACTGACTTGAGGATTGATAAGGATATCCAGAATTGTTGTATCCACCCAAGGAATCCGTCACAGCCGGGGGTTTGGACCTCTCTACTTGGGGTCCGGGGGATCTTTGGGGTGCAAAGTTTGATTTGTTTTCAGCCCTAGGGTTACTGGGATACCCTACAGAATCAGTGCTACCACTGGGTTTAATTCCAGCAGCAGACAGTGCACTGCTCAGACTTTGGTTTACATCCTTGACAGCAGAAGAGCCAGGCTTGAAATCAAGAGATTTATCAGTGCTTGAAACCGGAATACTGTACTTGGCTTCCAAATCTTTAGTGCTAGAACTGAGTCCGCTTCCACCGGAGAAATCGAACCCTGAGCCAACTGTCGACGAAGATTCACTGTTAGCTCCAAATTGCAGATCAATCCCTCCAAACTGAACATCCAGGTTGGATAAAGAGTCTCCGGGCATCTCTACCGCAGAAGATGGAATTTTGCTCGGCGGTGGCAACCTTGCCCTCGGTAAGGCTTTGGATCCCGTGGTTCCGTTTGTAACCGCCGCAGGTTTGATGGGACTAAATGCAGAACCTGGAGCAGAGCTACCGAAAGTGTTGCTACCGGAGTTAGCGGCTGAGAACTGACTGGAACCTCCTGAGGAGTAACTAAGGGCTGAGCTACCGTATCCCGGAGCTAAACCTTCAACTTTAGAACCGGATGGTCCGCCTATACCTATAGCAGTCTTGAGATCTTGTGTTGCCACCTTGTTGAACTGACTAAGAGAAGTGCCAAGGGGGCCTGTAGGGCCCCCAGGGGCCGCACTGGAACCACCTGGTGTCACTGGTTTCTGTAACAACGATGTTAGGTCGATAGACGCACCGTAAGCAGCACCGCTGAGACTGTTGTTTGCACTTGTACCCACTGGAGCTGGAACAACGGGTTCACCAACTGCACTTTTACCAGTAGACCCACTCGGAGTAAATACCTAGAAGGGAAATAAAAACTTAAATAAATTCAAACAAAGTTTAAACTATTATTTCAAAATAAAATGGATTATTTGTCAACCTAATATTGGCGATGGTGCCATTTAAAATCGTAATCTGATTATTGAGCTATCTTTTCGGTTGTAGAGCCAAAATCTTCGGATGCAGACCCAAAAGTGCAAGAAACTTATTAAAACTGTTATTCCAGAACGTAAAACTTCTAAAAATGTTATTGTTTACAAGACTTAGTTTTGAAGATTACTAATAGATATCGGGGATACCATTCTTAATTTAAAGAGTCCTCGTCAGATGAATTAGGTGGAAACTTCGTAACCGTAGTACAATATACAACAACACGTTCACTCATTTGCTGAAACCACATCTTGTTTTCACTAATCAGAATTTAAACCAGGTTATTCATAGCTTAAGCTCTATCTCAAATGTTTCAACTCATATGTACAGGATATGAAACAAAAGTAATGTAAGAATTTATGTACATGAGAATGAACTACACAAACCAGTATGTTATGTTATGTACACGTCTTTGTACCTGAGAATGAACTAAACCAACCTTGCTGTCTGATAAAGACCCAGTATATTCATCATTGTCCCAATCTTCAGCAGCAGGAAAATCGTCGCCCCAGTTGCCTAGAATCAAGATAGATTGCATTATTTTTTATTCAATCGATAAATCAAGTAACAAACGAAAACCAATTAATTCAGACTTCGAAAACATAATTAGAAAACTAAGATTAAGTCCCTTCCTGCTAACTTTTGAGACACATATAAAAGATTAAACTTTTTGCAAAGTGCAAAATATCATATAACAATTTAACAAGCGTTACAGATATAAGACATCATACATTCGTAAGAATTGAGTGCAGATCTCTTATTACAACAATCTAGAAATCTAGATTCAATAGATCATTTGGGCCCGATCGGTTCAGCCGTTTTGACGTTTATTGGATACAAACAAACAAACAGACAAACAGACAAACAGACAAGCCAAATTTATATATAGATTTGTCATCACGACTTAGTGTGCAAGGAACAGGATTTATAACTTAAGCTTTTTAAAGAAAAAAGGTGTCTAAATAATATTGGACTAGTTGCAGATAGGTTATTTAAGTATTCTTTACGAGCAACATAAAATTTCACGAACACTCCCTTACAAGGTTAAATAAATAAAAATCAAATATTTACCAGCATTATCAAAGGCATCTCTGTTTGACATTTTCCCCCGCCTTGAGTTCTCTTCCCCAACTGGTGCCCAAGTATCTATTTGTCCGAAAGGTCCTGAATCAGGTGGTGTGACTCCTCCCACTGAAGGTCCAGGTCCTCCTGGTCCACCAAACTGTCGTGGTCCACCTCCTCTACCCCGCGTTCTTGGTGGCATTCCTCCTCTGGTCCGTGGGCCTAAACCTCTACCACCCCCTCGACCCCGCCCACTTTCAAAATTTCGTTCGTTCTCGGCAAACTCTTTGTTCTTCCATTGATCCGCGTCCTGTCTACTCCCTCCGGGAGCTAAACCTCCGCCTCGTTTAAACCGAGGAGGACCACGTCCTCTTACTGCTCTGTTATCTCCGTCCTGCCGCAAGCTAGGCTCAAAATTGTCATTGTCCCAGTCCTCGTTCTCTTTAGTGTCCTTCTCATCCTTGTCTGCTTTCTTTTTCTTCTTCTTACCCGTTTCCTCCCAACTCCCAAGATCTCCACCTTCCTCCAGCAGCATCTCTATAGCTCTCTGTGCGTCCCAACTGCAGTCGTACAGTGCTGTAGCAACTTCATCCTCTGAATACAACGAGTTAAACTTATTACTAAAAGTTAACTTAAGCCAAGTCATTTTTTATCGAGAGATTTTAAGAGTTTCGACAATTAATAGGGTTCAAGCAAAACTTAAAGTCGAATGCGGGATGCCAAAGAGGGGCGAGAAATCCAGTCAAAAATAATTTTAAAAAAGTTTCAAGTGTAAATAAAAAATACAATAATTTATTAAAAAGAGACGTTGATTTAGGGTAAAAAAGTCGTATTACCATCATGAAAACGATAGCACTGACAGTGAAAACCTTCACGATTGACTTTAGATGTGGGGAGAATGAAGATATAATTTCTTTATATTAGTGTTTTAATCTCGTCTTTCCTGATTTTCCCGTGAAGTCCATCACTTGACTGATCTTTCCCTTCTGTTGAGGATCCAGAGTTGAGTCTAATATTGTCACGTTAGATACTTAGTTTCAGTAAGAGAAAAATTAACTTGATACACTTGTAAAATTATTGAATTCCCCCAAATGGGGATAAAATCCTAAAAAGAAAGTAGACGCTCCACAAAAATCTTCCCAACATAGTGGGGGTGGGGGAAGATTTTTCAAGAAAATTTAAGTCTCTGGGTAATCATGTATTTTTGTTTCTCCTAATTAATTGGAATCTATTTACAAATAATTTGATAAAATTTAAATTTTCCAGAAATCCACACCGAAAAACAAAAAACTTATAACTTCCTACCATTTTGAGAGAGGGAGGTCATTATTTTGAGGGGGGGGGGGAATTATTTACGAATAGCGTAAAACGACTAGAATTAAAGTGAAGAGTTATCGACGTGAAATATTCCTTGTGTGAGATGAGCCAGCCTAAGCTGATCACTGGTTGGTTGAAGTTTAACTGAAACCTTCTCCTCCTTGACAGGTTCATCTTCTATATGTGGAGCAGCAGGAGCTTCCTCCTAAACAAACAAATGTTAAAGGGACTGTGCACGTAATTGAAACAAATGTTAAAGGGACTGTGCACGTAATTTAAACAAATGTTAAAGGGACTGTGCACGTAATTTAAACAAATGTTAAAGGGACTGTGCACGTAATTTAAACAAATGTTGAAGGGACTGTGCACGTAATTTAAATAAATATTAAAGGAATGTGCATGTGGTTTGAGCCATTATTTAACCTGAATGTGCAGTGCACGTGGTTTGAGCCATTATTTAACCATTATTAAAGGGCGGGGGGTGTGACGAAATAAATCAAATATTTAGCTCGGGATTCTGCACGTCATGTGAACAGTTTTTACAGTGATTTAAATAGTAATTGGGATTGACTATGTAATTAAAACAAATCATTAAGGATCTACATCTAAGGGGTATACATTTTGAAAATCCCCCCCCCCCCCGGGAATAATTGTTGAAGCTCGGAGGGGAAAAAAGCTTAAGATTGTACATCAAAAATCACGTTTTACTTAAATTAATTTGTCTCCAAAAATCTGTTTATCTTCTCTAATTTAGAAAATAAAATCTTTTTAATAAATATCTATTACGCGCAAAAATTCCCAACATCTACAGGAAAATAGATGGGGGGGGGGGGGTCATATAATTTGCAACTAGTTAACACAAAACTGTATTACTGTTTCAAGTTAAATATAGATGAATTTCAAGATAAATTTCAAGATGAATTTGGTTACATTCTTAATCTACATCTCAAATTAAAGAATGCCTTTAAAGATAGTGTTCTTTCAACCTTATGGATTATGTAATATTTAAAAATGAGAAATCTACAAATTCTTTTTAATCTTAGTTCTGGGGAAATGTTGTCCAAAACTCTTAAAATATCAAATTAATGAAATATGAAAGTTACTACCATAGATATATAATCGTATGGATATAATTTTATGGCTGGGGTTTCATGCAGTACGTTAGAAATTGGACCCAGGGATTACAATTTGTCTCTGGTTTTAGTAAAGTTAATAGTTGTCATAGGAGTAAAGTAAACATTGTTAATCTCTAAAACTTTGTAAGTATATAATCGTATGGATATAATTTTATGGCTGGGGTTTCATGCAGTACGTTAGAAATTGGACTCAGGGATTACAATTTGTCTCTGGTTTTAGTAAAGTTAATAGTTGTCAAAGGAGTAAAGTAGACATTGTTAGTCTCTGAAACTTTGTACAATTTATCCTCTTTCTTTGTATCTAAGAAATTGTCGTTGATACTTCGAATTGAACAACCTTATTAATATATTATACTTTTAAGACTTTAAATTTAAGACAAATTGCTCAATATCTCATTCAATTCTTAGGTACATAAACAACAGACCACATTTTGGAAATCTCATAAAAAAGTTCATTTGATGCTACCCAACTCTTCGGGGGCAAAGTTATGTTCACACGCTCATTTTAGCTTCAGTATCTCATTTCTGCTTACTCCAAGGCCCAAGATCTATCAACGTTTTCTAATTTGAACCCTGAACTTCACTTCTAATTTTTTAAAAGTACAAATAATTTATATAGAATTGAAGTTGGCCAGAATAAAAAAAAATTTAGATTGAAACCTTAGATACACCATGCAGAGATTCAAAAAAATCCCCAGTAAATTGCATATACGCTAGCCCAGAATAGTAAAGATCGATAGATAGAATCACATCTATAAGCGGGCCGTGGTTTTTACTACCATAACAGAATTTACTTCTGATACGCAGTTTAGAAGAAACAAATAAATACAAAAATATTTTACCTTCTGTTTTCTGTGTTTGGAAAGTTTGTTCATTTGTTTCTGTTCAGATTCTGTTTGCCCGTTAACGGTTCCGTTCTGTGGGGTTTCAGACTTCTTTTTTTGTTTGGTGCGGGACCCGGTCCCCCCTCCTCTAGCCATCTTTAGAACTCTTTATACAGTATGTACAAGGGCCTGTAAACGATAATATGGTCTTCACTTGTAGATTGATTGTTCCAAAAATCGTATACTAGGAATATACCTACATCCGCTTAAAAGAATTGAATTAAAAATCGATATAACATGAAGAGAGGGTGTATACTTCTTAACTGTGTGATATTTTAAAGAGAACTGCTTTAAACAGCTCCTTTCGTCATATGAAATATAATTTATCGTTGCAGTTGGGAGCTTACACAGTTCAAAAACAATAACTGGTTCCGCCGCTTCAATACAAAAATAGATAACATATAATATATCACTACTTGCCATATATTTAGGTTAAGTTTGACAAAGACGGAGAAAATGAACAAAAACTGAAACGCGTATTGCGCAGGAACAGCAGTCAGTTTGATGATTAAAAACACATAAATCATTAAATTAATCATGAATAAATTCCCTTATCAGTTGCAGAATAGGAATCCAGTATGTATATTGCTTATGCAATTGTAAAAAAACGAAATATTCATGACGGGAGGGTTTTTATATTCATGTTTCGGAGGAGTGACGCCATCTTGCAATTGCGCAGAGGGAGACCGGCTTTGCAAAACTAGGGATTTAACGAATAAAAACGCCTTCAAGGCGGCTAAATTAAAGATAAAACCGACGAGAACTTATTTGCACTTGATAATTATTGGAATCACAAGAGAATTCTGCCCTGTTATCGCATAAATACTCAAATTTCTTATGAGTAATGTATACCTGGAAATTGCGCTCACAAAGCATCTGGTCACGTGACTAGAGCCGCATGCGCAGAACCCAATATTTAGTGAAGCAGACATGCGCAGTAGAAATAGCTAGGTGGTATTTAGGCAGAATAATAGTTCTAGAATTGGCCACCAGAGTCCGCTCTCATGACTATCGCGTGCATTAGCCTTTCTACTGTTCATTGACCTAAGTATAAATGTCGTCTTTGAAATATTTCGAATTTAATCTAAACAAATTTGTGTTAATTTTATATTACTAATCTTAATTGTTTTTAATTGTTTGTTTTTAAAGATTCCGTTTTCGTAGAGGGGGGGGGGATAAAAGCAATTATTTATTGCAGCGGGTATTAAAAATTTGTTTTAAAATTTACCTTTTGCGCTTTGGTCGCTTTCGGGACTTTGGGAACATCTCTACAGTCTCTTCACTCTCTATACTTAAGTCCTACAAGTCTACATCATAAAGTTTTAAATTTTTGCGTCGTATTAACTCCGGGGTGCAAAAGTATAGGAGGATATGTAAAAAATAAGATTGCATGAATCCCCACATCTGAAAAGGATATTTTCACCCTAAAAGTTATAATTTTTCTTGACGTTTCACTGCATTTGTTTTATTCTTAATCTTTCTTTGTCACCCCAGCTCCCTACTTTCTCTTAAAGCAATTTATGCATAATAATTTGCATCTAAATGTGGGGCAGGTCTTCCCGAACCCCCCTGGAACAATTCATAAAACTAAATGGGATGGAATTGGTTTCCTTATAACTCTTACATGTGCACAGTAATCTTAAAAAAACATTTCATTTTTTTTGGTATTTTTAAGAAAAAAGTTCATAACACAACTTAAATCTTAATTTCTTATTATTTCTAAAAGTTTTTTATACATCACAATTGTGATTTGTAAATTGTATATGTACATTCACAATATAGAGTTTCTTCCAAGAATAATTTTACAAAAATACCTTTTTCTTAAAAGCTATTTCAAACAAAATTTTGACATAAAGGAACTGAGTTTTTAACACAAACTCATTTCCTTAGACTTACTCTATAATATAAGTATTAAGTATAAGTATAAGTATAAGTATATAAGTATGTATTAATAAAACAGCTAAAACGGAGAAATTAAAAAAATTTAGAAAATTACAATTTCCATGTTTATTAATATTTATATATAATCTGATTTTTTTGTTTTCCAGGCGCAGAAACTGTTAGCACATCTTATATAAATAAAAGTGTTCAGGGTTTCAAAAATTGTTTGATCCAGAGTAGATTTCAATAATCACGTTAAAAATCATTTCAAACCTCATTAGTGAAATTCTCTCTAAAATTCTCCCAGATAAAGAATTGTATCGTCATCATTTTGCAAACTTTAGATCAAATATTTCAATAATTTACTGGATTAAGTGAAAACTTAAAGGGAAACGTCAGAATTTACAGTTAAAGGGATAAGTGGAAAATTTTAATTGACCACGGTGCAGGACCCACGTTAAACTAATGTAAAATAAAAAGGGTTTTTTCAATCATAACGATCGTGTTGTTGAAGAGCAATGGAGAGGAGCAAAAATGTTTTGAATTTCTACAATTTAACCGGATAAAAAAGTCACCTAAAAATAAAACTACAGGAGCTTCGAGGTCCCAAAGTCACACCAGTAATGCCGCATAATTTCTATTTTGGAGCATGGTAGTGCAGGGATAAAATTATTATTTTTTACAAATAGAAGAACAAATCAATTACGTTCTTTTATGATTCACTTATTCCAAAAATAAAATAATTGGAAAGAAAGGTGACAATCAATGTTAAAAGTTTTATCCTGGTTTTTTTAATAGTCTGGACGTTTTTTTCTTTCCTATATACAGGGTTAGCCACAAAAGATGAGACTGTAAAGACGACATGTAAATCTTAAAATATGACACTCCCAGGGAAAAATTATGTCTTCTGTCTTGATGTGGTCTTATAATGTCAATTATTTAACGTTTTGACAAAGAAAGAAAGAAGATTGTAGTTATAGTTATATATGAATATAAGGAAACAGAAAGTATAAATTCCGTAAGTCGTACTCTGAAGTCTTATCCTTTGTGGGTTACTCTGTATATTTACGATATTGATAAATCTGCTTGTGGGAGTTAGAATTAATAAACATTTAAATAAAGAAAGATAACAATTCAGAGTGAAAGGAATTGAGTCTTTGTCTCAAACTCAAATTTTCTATTCCCTCTATCTTAACAACTTGATGGTGCAAACCTTTGATATTTCAAACTTAGATAATTTGATCTAACAGAATTCATAGTTTGAAATATCTAAGGTCTATGGCAGCATGGGTGCAAAGATATAGGGATTAGAAATCTGAATTTGTGGCAAAGACTCAAATCCTTTGAAACTTTGTTTTGAAATTAAAAAATTCAGAAAGTAAATGGTAACCGTTGTGTAACTCATGTCAAAGTAATTCACTTTGAACTCATGTACGGTGTATTAAGTGTAACTGTAGAGTGTACTATAAACTTAATAGAAACTCATGTATAAAGAACT